>NW_019417315.1:0-701 GCF_000390285.2 Anoplophora glabripennis | reverse complement strand
GGGATTGTCATGTCTAGCGGCTACGTCAAATCGTTTCTCCGCGTTTTGTCTTATTGTCTGTGTAGCGTTTGTGTATTGTAAGTCTCGTAATATGTCAGTGTTTCTTACGTACCAGGGCGCGTCGGTGGCCGTGCGGAGGGCTATGTTTTCCACAGCCTGTAATGACTTTAAGTGGCTTTTTGCCGCGTGACCCCACGCCGTGGAGGCGTAGGTTAGCTGCGGTTGAAGTACCACCTTGATAAGCGTTCGCTTATTCCTTAAACTGAGGGTGTTTCCACCTTTGAGTAAGGGATAGAGCCTAGCCCTGGTGGTCTTCGCTCGCGCCACCGTCTCCACGATGTGCGGTTTCCACGTGAGACGCTGGTCCATCGTCACGCCCAGGTATCGTGTTTGTCGATTCCAGGAGATGGGTTCCTGGGATAGAGTCAGTCTGTCGAGGTTTTGTGGGATTTTTCGTTTGGTAAAAAGGATAGCCGAACTTTTGTTTGGATTAATTTTGACTTTCCACCTGTTGCACCAATTTGTACGAATAGATTTACAAGTTTTGTTGATTTTCCCGTATGAGTTCGATCTCCTTGTCTAGTCTCCCCGGTCGCGCGCCTTTTTCATACTCTACTTAGTTACATCAACACCGCTTTTACGTGACCCAGGAAATTTTGAACACGGAAACCACAGTCATCACTGCTTAGGGCCTTTCGATT
>NW_019417314.1:82744-103688 GCF_000390285.2 Anoplophora glabripennis | reverse complement strand
ATAACGGACGTGAACACGGTTAAAACTTATTTAGGAGTAGTTTTGGGTCATTAATTTATTTATTAGATTTTTTGTTAACTGTTTTTTTCAGTAGACATAATAATCATGAAATATTCAAGTGAAAATGTTGCGAAAATCCGATGAACGTCATAGCTTCTACCCTATTATAAAAGTGTTGAGCTAATTCAAATAAATTCAATTTTTTTTTCCTAAAAAATCATGTCAAATAAAACATCATATCAAAAATTTAGGTATGTATGTAAAAGACAACGTCACAGACAAGATTCCTATTAGTTGATATTGCGGAAACCAACTACTCTGTGGGCTACATGTCCCGACTAGCATTGAATTGTACCAGCAATATCCATAAATATCTAGTAATTAATAATTGTCCAAAATAATAATAAAAAATGACGTGTCTAAATATTATGAATATAAAATTCATACTACACAGTGAAATAATGCAATCTATAAAAAGAGTTATGTTGTGCGTTCTTGTTGCTCTAACGTTAGTTTTGACAAAGACCAATTCGTAAATATTGCTTCTATAGAAAGATCTTATTATTTCCACATTTAAGTCACATACAACTATTTCTTTAGAGGTCAAATGTTTTTAAAAAGAACATCATCGTATATTGAATGCATAATTCTGTAATTTTTAAAATAAAAGTGCATATTTTGCTTTGTGGTGGATTCTACATCACATATTTAAATTTAATTTACTGTAATATATGTATATGAATTAAAATGAAACAGAAATATGTAAGTATTTTAGTCTTTACTTATTGTTTTATGCGATATATTCATGATCAATTTAATTGTATTAAATTAAAAAAAAAAAACGACGACGTGATAACCAGCTCGAATGTTGTTCACAAATTGACACACAACTGTGGAAGCCTGCAAATCTAGAAAGTTTCACTACTTAATCGTTACTGTTATTCAGTGTCTACTGGTAAAAAGCATTGCTACTGACAAATGGCGACCTACTAATTTGTAGGGACTGTGATAGTATATGACTGTGATGCGTGTTCCCCTAATGCGACTAGGAGAAATAAACTTTTTAATTAATGATATTGTGAGAAACATCTAGTTTGTAGCCTACAGCCCAGTCCAGCACTAAATTACATTCCCAATATCTAATAAACAGCTTGGATCATTTGTCAGCAGAATCACCACACACGCATAGTTTCTATGGAATTTTTTAATTGATATTATGTCTAATTGCCTTTCGATTTATTTAATTTTCTATGGCAATTTGTAGGCTATCAAAGAAAAATAGTATTAATTAAAATCAATATGAATATATCAATATCATACTCTTGTGAATAATTTTACAGGAACGTGAAATAATGGATAGGTACAACTACCTTGGTTAAAACTGATCCAACCGTTTCAAACCTAGGGGGTATCAAAATAATTATCTACAATTTATGTTGAGTTTATAATAAGAGCCTTAGCCTTAATCTTTGTTCTAACAAGCCATCTTAGAACTAAGATTAACACCACAACAAATACGCATGCGCAAAATTAGGTTGATACCAAATTTTTAAAATCAAAATAAAAATGTTACGACTAAGTTAGAACTCAAACCTTTTCATAAACTCACTATTAATGTTGGTTTATGTCAACATGTGTGCCTTAAATAGTTATTTACACCATAAAGGAGATAAGTATTATTTACCAGTCGAGGACGATTTTGCGCCCGAGCGGAGCGAGGGCTGGCAATAGAGTCCGAGACTGGTAAATTATACTCAACTGCTGCGGAGTGTATAACATTTTATCTGCTCCGACAGTTCTTTACGGTTCATGAAATAAATATTAGGTTTTATTTTTTGACATTTCTTAATCAATTCATTTTGCCTTATTCGAAATCTTGCAAAGTCGCCTTGGTTGTTTGGATTTTGTTGTTTCTAAAGTGTTTATAAATAAAGCTACATAAAAGTTGCAATTTTGCTAGTTTTGAATATTATTTCTAAATGAGTAATTTTCAAATGCTGTCTGCGAATTTTTATTGCCCAAGAAGTTGAAAGTGCGCTACGGACGAGCATATAGCAATTTCAAAGAACGGTGCCAGAACGAAAATACTGGTGTTTCTGAAATGTGACTACTAGCATATTTCATGGAGAAGTCAAGAACTTTAAAGTCACCGGCGAAGTTGTGGAGTGAACTCAAGCTGAGAGCATTTTTGAAACGTAAGAATGATGGCTATACACCTAAAAAGTCAAACGTTTTTACAAGAGAACAAGTTAACGATTTTCTCGTTCAGGCACCTTATAACACATATTTCAATTTCAAAAAATTCGATGACATTGAAGTAGTAGTATTCCAGATTCTAAAAATGGTATGTCACGTACGTTTACAGTTACTTCTCGTCTGGGTTCTGTTTCTCACCTAGAAATTCTCAAGAAAATATATTAAGATTAGATTGGAAATTAAAACTGAAATTTCACGCTTTTTTATGCGCCATCAAGCAGGTAGATGTTACAACCAACAAGTCGACAAGAATACTCTTTCTATATTTCCTAATAAGAATGCACAGTTTTTTAAACTAGAACATCCTGAAACATATACAGGCCATTCATTCCGAAGAACTTCGGCAACCTTACTGGCTAATACAGGAGTTGATGTATTAGCAATCAAGAGACGTGGTGGGTGGAAATCAGCCACAATTGCAGAAAGTTATGTTGCTGACAGTCTAAGTAACAAAAATGAAATAGTAAACAGGATTCTTTACAATGACACTTCCAGGTTCTAGTAGTACGTCGCATCATGCTGTTTTAATGGACCAGTCAGATAATATTGAGCCTCCGGTGATTAAAATGAAGCGGTCAAATCATTTTCAGAAAAACGTGACAATTAGTAAACGCGAGGGGAATAATTATCCAGATTTTATAAATGTTACTAAATGTAATAACCGTACAATTACTATAAATATTCATTTATACTAATTAATAAAATACAATGTTCATCAAATATTTATTTGTTCATAAAATATGCATTTATAACTCGAAATCGCTTTTCCCCTAGGAAGGTAAGTTACCTCACTTAGCTCCCGTTGTCCATAGCAACTTCCACGTCTACGGTAAAATCCACTTACCTTCTTAAAAACATTGTATTAAGTGGGCGCAGATAAATGACATTTTTGTATCTACCTATTGAAATACATGACGCTATACATCAAATAATTTCAGAATGATACCTTAGCCCGAAATTCACCCTTCTAGGAATTTTTCTAAACTATACTGTCAAAATCTATAGTAAAGAGACGTTTTGAGATATTTGATTTTAATAAATTAGAGTCTTTCCTAAAATTATCGAAATATTTCAAATGGTTTCAAATTATGATGGTTTTTCAATTCTGTTCAACTTCGTTAATTTCTATTGTACCTTGTGTTCACAAATAAATAATTGAAACATTCTACTGACGTCAACTTAAAGCTATTAATGCTACTGTCTGTAGACTCTAAATTTGTAAATGCCTCGAGGCACAATGGTTTGAAACATTGTGAAAGAAAAATTGCTTTGAACTTTACGAGAATATGCAAATTCAAATCCATCAGCAAATAATAGCTCAGCCATCAAGCCATTTTAAATCTTTGTAGGTGACATAACTGCTAAAAAACAAATCGATGATGAGTTTACGGCTCTCCTGATAATTTCGCGTCATATTGAACTTATACACATTTAATCCATTTGTCGATTTATCAAATTTATATGTGGCTCATTACTCAAAGTAATCAAATACTGCAAAATAATATAAATATTACGTCTAAATTTTATTTACATTATTAAATTCAGATATAAATAATTATATATTTTAATGACCACACTAATAATATGTAGTTAATGTTTTGTGGTAATGATTTTATTAGCAAAAATTGGCGGATTCGCATAATTTGGATGCATTACAGTTTTAGTAATAATCTACTTTACGTAGCTTATAAAAATTGTCCTACAGTTTTTTTTTATAACATATTTAGACAGTATTGCTATTGTTAAATCAAACATATTTTAACATTTGTTTTTCATAATTTGCTATCAATTCAAATTGTTCCCAATTTAGAACAGGTATTTTGGTAGAATATACACGGTGTCCCAGAAAAATTGTAGTATCCCTCAGTCCCATACTTCAGGGATCAAAATTAAACGATTAGACCAACTTACCCATATACAAAAGTCAACGTCTACTGAGATAGCCCGCTCAATATGGTATAGTCTTTCCGATCTCAATTGAAAACCAAAGAGCTAGGCAGTTTGTACCAGGTTAGCCATACCCATATACAGGTCTGGTCGAACTAAACGTGGAGATGGTAGAAATGTATACGCCCAGTTGAAGAATGCGCGCACGAGCAAACAAAGCACAAACACAGCTGCACTGGGCGACTGGGCCATAAATTTCAGTTGTTGACAAATTGCCTAGCAGTGCAGTGCAGCAAAGTGGAATTTGGTGTGATTCAAGTAATTTTAATTTATTATAGGCACCTTCTATTAATCCATATTACAATTGCGAAACGGGAGAAATAAGAGGGATATTTTGTTTACTAATATTATGACAACATGGCATTTTGGAGACCATTTGAAACGGAACAACATGAAATACCCCCAAACAATATTGAATTAGTAGAATCGGTTGTTGGTGAAACAGATTTAGAATTTAAAAATAAAGATTTACATGTTCAATATCAGCCTTTCATTTTAAATATTTACGATTGTTTAAAAATGGAAGAAAATTAAAAATCAGATACTGAAATTATAAATAGAATTCACATATTAACTAAAGTTTCAGTGTCCACAATTTTTCGTGTTATTAAACAAGGTAGATCATTGCGTAAAGAAGAAGCGCAAACAGAAATTTAAAAATATCGATGACATGACGACATAATTCGGCGGACAATTTATAATTTATATAAAGAAAATACAGTACCAACTTTAGAGATGATTAAAGATAAATTGCGTTCTTGCCGAGCAGTAATATATTTTAATGAAAATGTAAATATTTTTTGATATGTCATAACCAAAATTAACCATCAATATAATAAAACTGTTTGGGGACATAAACAATTAAAATTTGTTGTTGGCCAAATGAACATACATATAATAAAAATTTTCTACACATTATATAGGTACAAATTATTATTTTTTACCTTTAGCAGAAAACTTTTTTAGGGACGCCTATGAAACTCATTACATTTTATTGCTAGGGGTTTTTATACACGTTCAACTGACTATACCAAACAACATTTTTTAATATCATTCTAATTTTAGCTGGAGGCAATTCGCTACATGCCTTTGTGTATTTGAACATAAAAATTTAATGAATATGTAAGAAAATAAATTGTTTGACCTCACATTAATTATTATTATTGTTCTTCTAGTATTATAGGGTTTGTTTTTGAAGGGGAGTGTTGAAAGATACTCAAGTTTCGTATACAAAAACATTCCCATCCTTAGATACTGATGCCTACTTTTAATGTGTTTATATTTTTCTCAGCCGAAGGTTCAAGGGCTTTTCCCATAAATTAAAAATGCTTATAAACATGCAGAGGTATATTGTAGCACTAATCATAAGAGATAATTTTTAGTTTTCAATCTGATTTGACACAGAATAGATGTGATATCTGAATAAGGGAATAAACAATATCTTTTAATTATTATTAAAGTGTTTTAGTTCTACTCATAATCGGATTTTTTGTGTGGCCCCATTCTCTTACATTTTTGTTTTAAAAAATTCTTATTATTTTAACATTTTGATGTGCTATAGATTTTCAGTTAAATAGAGAAATCCTGGGTTTTACATGTACTGAAATGTGTGAAATGCGTTGTTAAGATAAATTCACTTTTATATTTTGAGGAGAGATTACCTACACATGTAAATAAGAAAGCTTATACGAAGATCGTTCCTTGCTTCCTAAAAATACCTAATACAACCATTCTAGGAGTATACAATTTTTAAACTTTTCTTCTTATTTATATGTGGAGAATCAATTGTCCAAATAGAAAACGAAGTTTTTGAACACCCTGCATTTTAGTATATCTAATAATGAACGTTTGTTTTATTCGAAATTATTAATTATTAATTATATCAAAATCTCATATGGGGCAAACATCTTTTAAAATTAATTTTATATTGCAAAATGTAAATCAAATAACCAAATAAAAAAATGTGGGGTGCACAAGGCTGAGGCATCCCCAAAAAATAACACACTGTATGTCCTAGATTTCAAACTTAATAATGTCCAATTTCATGTTTCATTACTGGAACAGATATATTTTGTTAGTTTAACGTACCTATATTTTACTAAACAATTTAAGGTATTCTGAAATTCCATAGCATTTATTTTGTCTCAATTTGTACTCATCGCTTTTACCTCATGGATTTTTTTATTTGAATATATTGAAATTTCTTGCATATATCCATAAGTTACATAAATTAGACGTTTACATCAAATAAAAGTAAACAGTAATAAAACGTTAGAAAATGGGTAGTTGAGTTGTTTCCCTTTCTAGTAGAAATCTTGAATATTATAGCATTGCGTGCCTGACTTAATCTTGAAATACGAGTATAGCCACCGCAGACACTTTGTTAAATTTGTTTGAAGTCCCGAGACATGTTGGCTCCCTTTTTTGAATGAACAAATGTTTCCTTTGTCATTTTAAAGCTGTCAGGGCTAAACATATGATCTCTGAAGTTAGGATCGGTAAATTTTAAATCATTTTCAGTAATTAGTAAGTTACTTGTATTTTAACCGACAGAAATTCGATTTTTTTTTTACTTTCACAAATTAGTAAGTTTTAAGTAAAATTTGTAAGTTACTTTTTGAGGAGACTGTCAATACTAAAAAAATGGAGACCAACTTCTACAAGCCGTGCTTGTAGGTAAATTTCAAATTATTTGTACCTCAAAGAGGTAATCAAATGTTTGTAAGTATTTGTATGTCATATATTAGAATTCGTCAGTATCTCATTTACGAAATATTTAACAAAGAACATTTGGTAATTTGTGAAGTTAGTCCTCCGTTTTGGAATAACTATAAATTGAAATTTGTATGAAATTTATTAAGGATATACTGATACACTATTTAAAAATTGGGAAGCAAACTATTTTTTTCCAGTAATATCTTGTAATATTATAAAGGGTGACCCAAAAATCACTCTAGATATAGAAAACATAGGTTCTTAATTAAAAATTGTAATTTTTTTTATTGATTCATGAAGTGTACAGTTATGTATGGAATAGCATATTGGTTAAATGGGCTTGGCTGACATATACGCACTCTTTTGTTGAAAATTTCCATATCCGTTTTACATAAATGCGGTTGAATTTTCGTTGATACAGCGCTCCATTTCCTCCTTCAAGACGTGGGTGATCGTGGACTTGTTGGAATAAACCTTAGACTTCAAAAAAACCCAAAGAAAAAAGTCTCACAGCGTTAAACCGCATGACCTGGGCGACCAATTCTGATCACCAAAACGGAAAATTACACGACCAGGAAATGACTCGTGTAGTAATTGAATTGTTTCTCGGGCTGTATGTCATATGGCACCGTCTTGTTGAAACCATATGTCTACATTCATATTCTGCAATTTAGGCACAAAAAGCTGGATTATCATGTCACGATAGCGATCGCCATTAACTATTATTGCCTGACCATCTGCATTTTCGAAAAAGAATGGTTCGATGATGCTTCCAGTCCAAAATCCGCACCAAACAGTGGCATGTTGTGGATGCATTTGTTTCTCGACAATCACTCGTGGATTTTCTGAACCTCAAATGTGACAATTGTGTCGATTAAGAATCCATCAAGACGAAAATGAGCCTCATCGTTAAAGATGATTTTGTCCGAAAGATCAGCATCCACTTGTTTTGGTTCCATAATCCATCCAACAGACTGCGTGGTCAGTAGGCTTCAGGGTCAAATCTTTCGTGAGAATGTGTTGTAGAGAGCATCTCGAAATGTTCAATTCTTGACCATGGTACCGAATTGATGTTCCTGGACTCTCAGCAACACTCACGAATTACTTCTATATTCTGTATTGAATAACGGCCAGAGTGTTTAAGATCACTAATTAATCCAGTTTCCTGTTGTTGAAGCTACATCACTATTGCGACCATATTTTGAACGAACATTGAGAACCTTAATTATTTTTAAAATATTGTTCAACAATGCAAACGCGTTGTTCTTTTGTATAGCGCTCCATTTTTAATAATCTCGAACTTTCAGCTGTCACGCTGTCTTTTTTTCGTTGACACTGCCGCACAAATTACCCAAAATTCAAATCTTGCGTGAATTTTGGGACACCCAAATATTATTACTTCATTGATATAGAAATGGGTATTCCTTTGTCCAGTTAGTTTCCATATGAACGGTTGGAGACCAAAGAAGTAGCAAAACTTAATATTTTTATAACCACAGATCAGGAATATAAAAAGTCAAGTCATTTAGTTTTCTGGGCTATTGATGTTTTAGTATTTCCTTTCTCTGAAGACCATTTGCCTGTGGTATGAGCGTGCGTGCGTTAAGTGCCAATAAACACAGCAAAGCGAGCTGTCAATTCTGAATTGAAGAGCGTCGGATAGTTGTTAAAAGCAGAATCCGAGCTAACGGCGAAATCAGCGGTTCCAAAAATGTTTCGTGTTATTGTAGTATTTGCAAAAAAATATTTCTATTACTTGAATTTTCTTATCCTAAAATGTCCTCTAACTTTGTAAACACCTTGATACGTAAAGTAAAATTCGAAACTAATATTTACTGATTACTAGTGAATTCATGAGGGTCATTAAGCAGGAGGAGTACATGTAAATGTACTTATTGCTAACTCCAATCAGCAATACTTAGTCTACCTACCTGTTACCTATCACAACAAACTATTTAATATTTAATTTTTTTCATATTTTTATTCGAATAATTGCTATGATGCTGCAAGGAGTACTTCAACTGTCGATTGAACATATCAGCTTTTACGAAAACCGGCATAGAAGATGAGAAAAATGCTGTGGAATATTGGTTTGTACCTAATTATTGTAATTTGTCAAGATAATGCTCCATCTGCAGTGCATGCATTGGCGTTTTAACTCCAGAGGCTCAACTTTCTAAATCCAAGCAAGAGAGGGCCTACATGACCTATGTGCTTTGGGCCTCTGAAACTATTAATCGGCCACTGAATGCCCGTCAGAATAATATATGTACAGGCTGCCTACTATAAGAGGGCCACTCCCATGTATCTAGTTTAATAAACGATGTACATCAAAATTCTTTATATGTTTTTTGTTGCATTTTTTGAAGCCTTGAAGGAAATTAGTGTATCTAACAGTACCGTGTGGCGTGTATTACGGGAACAATTATTATACCTATCATATACCTATCATCGACATAAAAAAAGCACAAGATCCGGATTTTACAAGCAAGGTACTTCTTACAGATGAATCTTGTCTTACTAGAGACGGCATACTAAATTTTCACAAGATTCACTATTGCTGTAATGCAAATCCTCACGTTGTACAGAGATCTCGATTCCAGCAGCGGTTTTCGGTAAATGTATGGTGTGGTGTTTTTAGTGACAGATTACTCAGTCCGATAGTGTTACCTGCATGTTTAAGTGGTGCTGCTTATTTAGAGTTTTTAACAAACGCCTTACGGATTTGTTGGAAGACATCTCTTTATAAATCCGTGCTCAAATGTTCTTCAAGCAGGATGGTGTCCCTCTCCATGTTTCTCGTGCAATTTGTAAATTTTTACATATCAACTTTCCGGAAAGGTGGATAGGACGAAATGGCCTTGTACGTTGGCCAGCACGAAGTCCGGATATGAACCCTCTGGACTTTTTTTGTTTAGGGGTGTATCGAACGCCTATTGTTGATGCCGCAGATCGTCAACAGCGTATTTTTGCTGCAGCTAATGAATTTCTACAAATGCCGGAGTATTTGCACGTATGCGGACTAATTTTTACCGTCGTTTGGAAGCATGTTTATTAAGCACATGGAAATAACTTTGACAAATTTTTGTAAAGCATATATAAAGTAATTCGTTTATTCGTTTAATTTTTGGTTATTTTTAACCGAGATTTGAATAAATTTTAGCTTTTTCTAACACAAAATTTAAACCGTCAAACCCACCATCAGCGGTTTAGCACTGCTTAACACACTTCGATATCAATTGTATAGGTGGTTGCCGGACGGCTTTATATTTGTTTAAACTTTTTTTTTGTCGAGTTAAAACGTAATGTTTTATACCATCAGTTCCTCATTTTCGTTCACTATCACCCTTTTCAAGGAACGCACATATTTCAGAAACACCCTGTAATGTGAGGTTTACAAGTTTTAATTTTTGGCGTACACATACTTACAAATACAAATAACTTACTAATTACTAATATAGCGACTAAATTTGGCGATAAAGACGAGACTGCCATAACTTCACAGACCCCTAAATATATGGTAATTACTAAATTACTCTTATCGTCATTTCACCATACATTAAAGTAGATTAAACCGTAATAAAGATAACCCCTAGCTGAATACTATTCCGAGACCAATTACTTAATACAGCTTTTCTTTTATCGGGACGAAAGTACGTCTGAATTTACTATTTCACTTAGTGATATGGTCCTATGGATCTAGTTACTTTGTATACTTTGGATGTACGGAGGTTTGGGAAAAAAACACAGTCAGTGCGGTTTTATTTTTATTCAATTTTTATAAAAGGTTTTCTTACACAAAGTGCCTTAGAAACTACTATTTACAGTAAAGTTAAAGATGTAGTCCTAATCAGCTAGTAGAATCCTTAGAAATCATTAACTTCTACGAAGCAGATTTTTTTTGAAATAGTTTGTTAGTACATTAAAAATTTACAGATGAGTAAGTCAGGGTAATTGTAACAAGTAGGGAAAAACGGAGCTAGTTGATACAGGGGCACGTTGTTATGAAAGCGATGTTAATGACGTCCCTAGATATTAGGGACTTTATACAGGGTGATTCACAACTTACTCAAAAAAATTTGGGAATAGATGCAGCATGAGAAATGGAATCAATATCGTATTTTTTTTTGTAAAATCCTTATAGTTTCCGAGAAAATAAATATGGAAGTTATAGTACATTCAATCACTACATAGCTGGACAACTGTAGTCTCTAGCGTCATTTGCCACGTGGCCTCAGCGACTCCGAATACTGAATTCGGATTTTGCAATCGTCGTTGCGATATTTACCTGTTATCTGTCGTTTTTAGTAGTTCCTGTCAAAAATGGTTTGCGTGTACTCAGAGTTGATGGATATCGTTTTAATTTATGGTGAAGCATTTGTGTTATGGTAAAACAAGACATTTGTGTTAGTTCGTAGAAACTGAGTACAACGGACCGAAATGTGTTTACACATTGGTGAATAAAATATTGAACAATTGTTGTAACATAGAGTATGTCAAATTATTTTATTATTTAAAAACACAAATTAATTTTATTAATTAATAAAGGCAAAAGCAGTTTAATTTGCCGATATAAAATAGGTGCGATAAAATTCTTTTTACATATTTCTTTCCTTGCGAAAGTTTTTGTCCGTTTTTATCACACCGCCATGCCGGTCGCATTGTGCGAGGTCAGGTTTTACAGTGGACCAGTTTCCAGTGCTGTGCAGAAGTGTATTTTTAAATCATTTTCGAACTGCCCTTTCTGATTTTTTCTTTACAAAATTGTATTTGTAAGGGTCCCCTGTACATCCAGAATTTTTTTTTGGATAAGTTCTGAATCACCCTTTATAGCATGTAATATATTGCAGTTGTTTACTAACAGATTTGTACGAATTCCAATTTTTTATGATATTTGTGTTTTGCAAATTTAAAAGTGCTGCATTTTTTTATTACCCACAAATACTTTATAATTTATATTATAAATCATATTTTCACACATTTGCAGCAAAATAACTTTGTATTCTTTAATGTTGTTGCGCTTGAAGAGATAATTCAAAAATAGTGGCAGTTGAAGCAAATTATTATAATACACATATAATTTTATGTTATACAAGAAATATTGTATTTCTGTTTTCAGCCTAATGGCACGTACATACATAAGAAAGACTGATCGAGGTCAAGCATCACTGGAAGCATAAAAAACTGTTTGGTGGATTTTCTATAATCGAACTACTTTCGGGATAAAAACACTGACATATGAATTCGCGATTGTCAATAAGATTAAAGTTCTGAAAGTTGGGTAGTTAGAGAATCTGCGTCTACAGAATGGTTGATAGCATTTTTAAAACGTCACAGTCATATAATCAAAATAAACAGATTATGGTAATTAATTAAGTAAATGTGCAAACTCGAAATACTACAGTAGATACTGAAATTGTCCCCCATTTCTTTCTATGCAACGTCCTTTAGAGTTTGCATAACCGTTTAGAAATGTAATACATTTTGACTTTTAACATTTTTTTCTTAGATTGTACCCCTTCAATTACCTGCATCGGCGACACTGCTTTTCAGAAAGAAACCGTTTGCACATTATTCTTAACGCACAGGTGATGTTTACTCGTGTATAATTTTTGACATTTTTATCTTTAGCCGATTTAAAGATAATAATTAAGGAAAACCATTTGGAAAGTAACAACTTCAATACACCATATCTCGAAAACAGGGCGTCTAAGAAAAAAACTTTACATGAACTTATCCCTATTATTTTCCCATGAAGGACTTGCACACAAGTTTTTTTGAAACATGAACGGGACACACTGTATAATAATGTAGAAAATGAAACTCCTTCAGCAACAACTACATCGATATTGAAATTTTCTTAGCCAATTATATCAGCAGTTTCAAGCCGTGATGACCGTATTGAAAACAGAACTTCTTCATCCATGTCTACATCTACAGCAGTGGATGCCCCACGAAGAGAGATCCTACCCTGTTACTAACCCGAGAAAAAAGGTTAAGACAGCAAGAAAAAATGAAAGTGCGTAATTTTTAAGAGAAGAAGAACTTTTAATAAAGCAGAAAGCAATAAAGAAAAATCTGAAAAGTAACAAAATAACTGGATAATGAACGATGAGAAACTGTCAACAAGTATTGGTAAGAAGAAATAAGTAAAACATATTCCAAAATTCTTTATCGTGTATTTATGAAGAATGTTATTGTTTGGTTTGTTCCAGTTTCTGTTCTAGTGCCAAACCAGAAGAAAAGTGTACCTATTAAGTCCATCCGTTGTCATGTTGCACGCTCCTGTATTATGTGTGTGTATGTATGCGTGTTAATTGATATATACAGGGTGGTCCTTATATAATTGTACATAGAAGTATGGTAGATTTGCGACTTTAAAATATTACGATTTGAGCCAACTTGCCTTAAAAAAATATTGATAATAAGAAAGATAATAACGTGAACGTTTTTAGACATTTATACAAAAAAAAAATTAACTGGGGGTTTTTTGGTATGAGAAATCATAATTTGGTATCTAATTTAATGAATCTTTTAGAGGGCGCCACATGAGCCACATGTGTGGCATAAATGTACCCTAAACTTTTTTGCCCATCAAGGTAGCGCTCTTTTGGGAAACAAATATTAAAGGCACGGCATTGTAAGAACAAAAATGTATACTTGTTAACAACCTCTAAACTTAACGGTTTTCGAGATAATCGAATTTTAAAAATCGGCAGCATAATTCTTCTTTAATTCATTACGAGAAATATTAACGTAGTAGACGGAAGTCACGAATGATTTTAACAGCTAAACATTCTTGTTTTCATAATCTATGACGTTTGAAAAAGTTTTAATTGAATATTTCAGACAATAAAGGAATAAGTAGCAAAAAATGCCGAGACAATAATTTTTCTAATACAGAAATGAGAGTTATGGTTACTATTTATTGACAGCAATATTTGAACCGACGTGCTGCGAACTGGGAATATTTCAGAAAATATCCAAACAGGCTGCAACCTAATCAAGTCACAAATCTATCATACTTCTATGTAAAATTACTTAAGGACCATCCAATTGATGATAAACAGAAATTAGATATATCACATAATGAAAAATGTTTTAGTGTATTTCTCTGTTTATCACTTTATTTGTGTTTCATAACGTACTTATAACATTTTTAGATCAATAAACATCAATTTCCACAATTCCTACTATTGCAAAATTTACTGATTCAAAAATGGAAACTTAAAATGTAACAATGTGCTCCTGCAGTGTCACAATTTGCCCCTCTGTGGGGGCAAACTATTACTGTATGTACGTTGGGATTTTTTTGTTTTTTTTTTTTCTGAAATATTATTGTGTATATATATTCAAAATAAAACGTACAATATTTGTCTCAGTTGTGAACGAAATTACAGACAAATATTCAAATTTTTCAGTGGAATAGTTTTTGAGGAATAAATAAAATTATATTGTTGTATCAACTAGCCTGACCCTGTCCTTTACCTGTAATTAACCTTAAGATAACAAAAAATATTAATTTAAGTGTATATTTTGTTGCTAATTTTTTGTCAAGAGCAAAACGAATTGAAACTGTACTAAATTTAAATATTATTTAGTGATGGCGGGGTGAAAAATCCTAAGAATACGTGTAAACTAAATATACTTTAAAATTGTTAGAATTTACCAAAAATGAATAATTTGAAAAGTTTGAGAAAGTTGTCGCACATTCACTACCGATACCTATACATATACATCACATTTGATATTTGGTCTTTCAACCAGCATTTCGTTCGGTGCCTTAGAGAATATACTACATGGAGGAAGCATGCTTACGGCGACAATTTAGACAAGTGACATAAAGAGAAAGAGATAATTTGGGTACTATCATTTTCTCTCGCGCAAGCACGTAATTGTGCGTTAGCCCTCCTCTCTTTAGCACAAAAGGCATCTTCTAAACTCTGAAAAAAACAAGCGTACAAAAGTTATGATAGATTTTGTTTGTTTATTCTCGTGATATTCAAATAAAATTAAGAGGGAGAGACCGAGTACTCAAACTATCGCCCTTTCTCTCTACAGCGTCTACACATTTTAATACGCGTACTTCCTCTAAGCTTGATCTTGGTACATACAATAGAGTAGCCCTTTTGGAGAAATATGAACAAAGTAATCAGCATTTCGATGTTTAGATAAAATTGTAGATAGCTATTCCTTTTACTACATGGACAAATCAGTGGTAGAATTAATTTTTATCTGGGGACTAACAATGATTTCACAATTTGAAATTTTCGATTAAATACTTTTAATTCATGTAGTATGAAATACTAGTAGGGTGATGATAGTCTTTTTCTGTTTTGAAAAATATAGTTAGTTAGGTATATTTTATTAGTAGTTCTCATATTATTTTTCGCTTTATTTTGAAGATACTCAACTATTTAAAATTAATTACAACAAATTTCTAAAAAATCTTATCAAATAAAGTGAATCGATGTCTTTGATACCAAAACTGCATGTAAAAATCTTTTCCAATACTTCTAATTAAAAACCTTTGATATGGAAACTTCAAAGTTAATTTAAACGTTAATAAGTTCTCTTTATTAATGACAAAGTAAGTCGACCCTCTGACAACAAAATTATAAGTAATTAATACTTTGAAACTACATCTTTTAGTAAAGGAAATAAAGATTGTTATTCGAAATATAGTAGAAGGAATTGAAAGGCACTTTAGTCCTGCAGGAAGTATGATGCTACATAATAACTGAAATATTTTGAGATACATAATATAGAATTTATTATAATAGGAAACGATTTTATTATTAGCTTTGAATAAATATCGAAATGGACAATCATTTCTGCATCATTAGAAATTTTAAATTTAAAATAAAGTAAATAGGTAAACAGTGCCGTTCATCTCAGAAAATTAAAAAAAATAAATGAATAAAAACGGTATAGCAAAAATCGCCTTAATTTTACAAAAAGGTATTTAGGTGTAAAATAATTTGCAACTATAAATATTTTTTTTAAATATTACCACTGTCATTAATTAGACTAAAATAAATAGTCCATAAGTAATTTTTTGATTTTGTAGACTAAGCCCCAAATTTGTTATGCATTTAACCAATGTGAGGTATCTTCTGCACACTCCATTGTCAAACTGACATTATTATTAAACTAAGTAATGAGTAACAACGCATTTATCAAAACTCATAATTTTAATATTTGTAATGATATTAAATAAATAGTTAAAATTAAAACTGATATTTAACTAGATATTTGCGTATTAAATTGATGAGACTAATAGAAAACTTAAATTAATAGAAATATTGTAATAAATCGGTTTTTTTAATAATATTAAATAAACTTGCCGCCGAGATATGCAAACTCAGCAGCGAGTAGAGTAGTTTCTATAAAAATAAGTCAAAGAGTGCTTAATGTTTTAACTTAGACTACTTATTTTGATCTAAATAATGGTGCTTAAAGGTACCTAAAAGCTGTTTTATACACAATAATTTATTGAACAATACATTGAACAAGTTGACTTTCAATTTATTTTATAAAGTGTAAAACAGAAATTGGAGTACAATTTATTGACTTCAATAAATTCATCAAGAAATTGGGGATTTAGAACATGTTCTAATTTATTGGTCAATTTTAGGGATATCTAGTTACATTTTATATATTTTTTAAATGCTAACCTTTGAGTTTGAGAGTTGACGAACAATGAAGTTCAAGGTTGGCATCAATGAAATTGGTAAATTGTAAATGTTGAAATATCTAAAGCGGTCATCAATAAATTGGGAATTACTTAATTATTTTTTTGGAAAATATATTGTCAATTTATTGTTCAATAAATTGTTGTGTGTAAAACAGCTTTAAAACTTGCGTTTTCAAAACTTTAAATATTTTCATTGAAAGGGAATTGGTTATTCATATTTTCTCCAGTTGCACCCAAAATTAATCATAAAATCATAAAATTAGAATATAAACAAATTTTTCTATACAATTTTACCGTATCTCTTCGACTTTGGTTGTTATTGTTATTTTTTAATTTTTCATTAATATTTGTCTTTGATTTCTGAGGCGATCGAGAATAGATCGAACTCTATCGAAACCCATTGCAAATATTTTCTATATGATGTTTGCCTTTTGTCTTCATATTGCCATATTATAAAAAATTTCTACGCCAATGATTTTCCTGTACTTTGCTGCACTTGAAAAAAATTCAATAGATAATTTTTTGTAAAGTGATTAGTTTTGGAGTTATTTCCGATTTATTTAATTGCGTATCAA
This sequence comes from Anoplophora glabripennis, assembly GCF_000390285.2. NCBI lineage: Eukaryota > Metazoa > Arthropoda > Insecta > Coleoptera > Cerambycidae > Anoplophora > Anoplophora glabripennis. Next base: position 86,498 of record NW_019417314.1, on the reverse strand, counting down.
GGTAATTTTAAGTTTAAGAGTGAAAATCTGAGATACTGAGAGTTACTTTTGGAAAGACAACGCACGGTGTTTATGAAAATGTGGGCTCTGCCAAATTGGCTGAAATTGTGGTAAATTGTTGGTTTTGTATTATCGGCCAAAAGTCTCCACAATATTGGGTCCGAAAATCAATTCTTTCCTACTTATAGCGGTCTGACTTAGTTTTGCTGATGATGGCTGCATAGTAGTATGAGTACAATGTTGCAATAAAAACAGTAACTTTGGCCGTTGGCAACAGTAGTTTTTAGATTGCATTCATACATCTATCAGTTGATTGCAATATCTCTAAGTATCAATACATGAATTGGATATCAATCTTATGGTTCAAAAAATATATGGTGCTACTTTCAGAGTTAGAATGACATAGGTTTTAATATCAGATTGTTTATTCTCTCCCTCCTTCTTCCCCATCTTTTGAGTGAAAGGCGACGAGTTTAGGTCCGGTACAGCGGCTAGTTTGGTATTTGGTATATTTCAAAAATGTTAATTTGTAACTTTTCGAAGTCATCAGATTAATTTTTTCTGTAAACATTTCACAAAAGTTACTGTTTTTATTGCAATATTCTACTCATACTACTTTACAGCAATCATCAGCAGAACCGACTCAGACCAATAACTTACCACAATATCTACTAATTTAAGTCCACATTTTCATAAAGACCGTATGGGGTCTTTAAAACTTGTAGATTGAAAATAAAGTTTTTTTTTAAAGACATTCGTTACTATTCCATTTCACATTGTAGACACTTGAAGATATATTTCGTCATATTGGAAATTAAGGAGGCATTCTATCTAATATGGTCTATTTTCAAATAAAGCAGGTGCGTATCCAAAATGAGAAACTGTAGGTAGACATTTGAAAACAGAAAAAAATGTTTTCCTACACTGCCATTAAAAGGTGCTAGAGTTAGTTGGGTTGATCGCAAACAACTTTTTCGCAGGGAAATTACAATTTCAAATTCGCCTCTCTCCAAGTCACGATTCCATGATAAAGTTATAATGAGCAAATACATACAAATTTATTATATATACAGTGTAAACTGTGAAGTTTATAGCGTCAGTTCCCCATTTACAGGACAACAACAACACGCACGGCAATGCACGGCACGACACCACAAATAGTACAAATCATTACTACTACTAAGATTAAATGTTACAATAGAGTGTAACGGTACTTTTCTTTTAACGTTTTAATAATAATTATAAGAATTTGACCAATCATTTCACATGCACACAAATAACATTTTATACCTTATCTTATAATCAATCGTATTTCATGGAAACGACGTATTATACTTTAATATTTGCATACTTCAAACAAAATCGAAACAGTTGAGGTGAAACTTAAACAAGTGAAAATCATTTATTACTGAAATTTTAATTAATGAAACGTTACACACGCCTACTTAGATTTTTTCCACGAAAAGTATTACAATTAATAAATCAACGCGTTCTCAAGGGAACAGGAAATGTAAAAAATATGTTTGCTGCGAAAATTTAAACAATTGAACATAACTATTTTAACAACTTTATCCTATATCTAGGTAAAATATGTTTTATACATAAAAATTGAATATCTTTTTCACATAATAATGTAATTGTAAAATTGAAACAGATGACGTCAAAAAATAGGCTTTTGATAAACTTGATATCATATTAAAGAAGTTGCTGTTTTGGTTTTAATATACCACTGCTATATCTTATTGCCTCACACTTAAACCATATATATTTTCTCGTTAAATTTATGGATCAGGTCAGGTGTGACACAAGATTTTAACCTATTCATAATTGTTATAAAGGACCTTCCCAATGTCATTCAACTTAATTATTGTTTGGATTGGATTGTGAGAAATAATCGGTTTTTAATAAATCTAAATATTTTGTCACGGTCAAATAAGAAAACTTAATTTTTATCTGGCCAATTGTAAGTTTGAGCGGCCATATATCAGTAAATTTACATCCAAAAATACTTTACAGCCTCTTATTTTGAAGGAAATTTTATCTACTTTTTTTTCTATGAAGCAATGCCTATACCTATCTTTACTCAAAAAAAACTAGAGGCAAAAAGGTAAAAGAAATAAAAAAATCGAATTTTTTGCTTTTTTTCAAATTGTTTATTAACGATTTTTTTGGATAAAATTTTCCTTTTAAATTTTTTAAATAAGCCATTTCGATGGGAAATTCAATTCTCTAAAATTTTTTCCTATGAACTATAGAGAAATTTTACTTCGTTTTCGTGCTACAATTAAAAAATTGAAAGGGTGCATTTTCACCCCTGTCTCTAATTTCCACCCCCTAATTTAATAGCACTCCACGGTTTTTTCATCTAAAATGACCCTTTGAACGATTCATGCAATAAAATTGCTTGCACGTCGTAGTTCCTTTTAACCCTTTTTTTTGGATATAATCAATAGCCTATATAGTTGATGTACCTATATGAATAAATCTGGTTTTACTGCACACATAGAAAATGTAAATTATGACTCTTTTTTGTACCCCAAGTTTCATTTTAGGACAATCTAAACAGTTTCACGACATTTAGGTTATCAAAACGTTCTAACTACAAAATTAGAAATTTATATTACAAAACTTATGATCAATGTCCTAATTTTGATACCGAATATAGAAGAAAAGAATTCGGTAACACTAGCTTAAAAAAATAAGAAAAACTTATTTTTTAATTATTATGTTTGGTTATAAAGTGTGGAATGGTTACATGACATTAGTGAGAGGAAAATTTAATCCGAGGTCCTGCTAAAATCCACTAAAGTCGCCCATTGATCATGTTATGAGATGATCCAGTGGTGTCATGTTATCCGGCAATATCGCCTTTTTTCTCGTTAAACTGATTAAAAATAGCCTGATATTGACTGGTCTAACATAAAATAAATAGATTTTGTTTTGATGTACTATAATGTACTTTGATATAATTAATAAAAATATGTTTTCAAAGGAAAAGGATATGTTATAAAAAATGTTTTATATTTTTGAAATCTGCTAGATGTATGTAAAAATTTAAATAATTGAACTAATCTGCTTCAACAGTTTTGTCCTATATCTGGGTAAAATATGTTTTGATCTATGGGACAGAATATACAGGGATGGCTAGAAGTACGGAATAAAATTCATATCTTTTGAATGAGTAAATTTTTTTTAAAACGCCGAAACACGTTAACTGATTTTGATTTTTTCTCGTCTTTCGGTTATATAATAATTAATTTTTCTTCAACCCCCTAACCCCCAGCTACCTCTACTTTTTTTTTTCAAATGGAAACATAATGCATGAGGGGGCTCGTTGAAAAGCTTATAGAAAACTGAATCCAGCCATACCAAATAAACAAGTTTAATTTTTTCAATAGCAAGGTTTTTAGGGTTGTATAAAACACCTACTTAACAAGTAAAATAAAATTTAATTATCTTCAGTGTTGTCCTTCATGAATTTGCACAGAATAAAATAAAGAATTTGAAACTGTACCTATCACTGCTAACGCAAAAAAGGATATATTTTTTATGTCGCGTTTTTTTGGTACCACTTACTTGCCAGGCTTTCTGGTTAATTTTTCGCTTTAGTTGTAAATTGGAGTTTGAAATGTTACTATTTTGTCAAAATCAAGTTATTTACTGAATTGCAATGGTATTGTCGGAAAGGCAACGCATCGAAATCTTGATATTGCTTGGATGTGGAGACAAAATAAGAAGTCAGGCTGAAGTGCGC
>NW_019417314.1:71175-79915 GCF_000390285.2 Anoplophora glabripennis | reverse complement strand
TTTGAAGAAAATCTTACTGCCGCACGCTACCTGGATTTCCTAACATTTGACCTGATACCTGCTCTAGCTGTGATTTTCCCTCATGAAATTGATCCAGATATACCGAATGAAAGAATTTGGTTCCAACAAGATGGCGCTCCCCCACATTTTGGTATTGATGTTCGAAGATACTTAGATGAAATGTTTCCAAATCGCTGGATTGGTAGACGGGGTACAGTTGAATGGCCGCCAAGATCCCCCGACTTAACACCCCTGGATTATTTTCTTTGGGGATATTTGAAAGAAAGAGTCTACCAGGACAGACCGGATAATATTGAGAATTTAAAGAACAAGATTAGGGCGGATATGCATAATTTACCAGCTGAAGTCATTCAGAATGCTGTGGACAGCTTTTACTATCGTCTTGGAGAATGCCAAATAGTGAATGGAGGACATTTTCAGCATTTGCGACATTGAGTTTATTTTTGTAAATTATCTGGTTGTTTCAATTTCTAGATGAAAAAAACTTGCTATTGAAAAAATAAAACTTGTTTATTTGGTATGGCTGGATTCGCTTTTCTATAAGCTTTTCAACGAACCCCCTCATGCATTATGTTTCCATTTGAAAAAAAAAGTAGGGGTAGCTGGGGGTTAGGGGGTTGAAGAAAAATTAATTATTATATAACCGAAAGATGGGAAAATATCAAAATCAGTTAACATGTCGGCGTTTTAAAAAAAATTAACTCATTCAAAAGATATGAATTTTATTCCGTACTTCTGGCCATCCCTGTATATACTTTAATTTCTTTCTGTATAAAAAAGTATATCTGAATTTATAGTCAAAGAAATTAGTCAAGTATTTAGCATAACCTGGCACAAATATAAACTTATACGTTGCTAGAGCACTCTATTTCTAATAATTTCACATATCATAAATATAATTTACTGCGAGAAGCTTGTCCTGTTTTTTGCAAAATCAAAAAGAGTTGCTCAAAAAGAAAAGAGAAAAAACCAATGAATTAACTGGGACTGATCCACTTCTTAGATCCATTAATAACTTGATCCAAGGAAAGTGTGTCGAACAGTGGGATAAACGAGGTCCGGATCAAGGATTAATTAGATATCTGTAAATTGCGTTTGGCAGACAGCGACACGTTGTTTAATACGGGTTCAGTACATGGATTTACAAACCCAAATAAGGATATTTAAAGTTTTGAAAGTTTTGCGCTATTGTCAAACTAAAATGCCTATGCAATATCAGAAGAAGCATGATCTATCTGGCTGTAATTTTACTACAGATTTTAAACAATCGTGCATAAGGAAACAGTACTTGCTTCATTAAACATGTTTTTAAATCATATCAATTATTGGATTGTTGTTAGAACCACGATGGGTTTCAAATCAGGGCTTAAGAAAAACTTCCTTAAAAGAATGTCCTTTGTCTATAACTACAAAATACCTTTTATAGAGTATCTACTATTTTTTTGTGTAAAATCTGTTTAGAAAATTTAACACCGAAACAGCATACATGTACTTGTACATGCACTGTTTCATAGCAATTTTGATTAAATTTCTCTTGTAGGGTCAGTAGAAAACCAAATTTTGCAGAAAATGTCAAAGCAAGTGCATGTCATGTATATACTGTTGTTAATAAAAAGGGTACATTCTAAAAAGTAACAAATATTCAAAGCGTTCTATTTAAAAAATCACAAGATTGGTTTTTGTCACCAAAATGCAACATTAATTTTTTTAGTCATTTCATTAAGATCGCACAAAATTTTCTAAAAATGCAGGCCACTATTTTTTTCTAGACAGAAGACAAAAAAAGATAAAGCAGGTAAAATGTTATATGAATTTCCCTGTACATACATGTATGCTATTGAGAAGTTTATCATGGCTGTTGTTTGCTGTTACTGTGATTTAATTTTATTCTGAATGGCAAGAGTCTACATTATACCAATTGGTCAATTTATTGAAACACGTAAAAAATTGCCACAGATGTAGTAATCATTTCTTAACAATTATTTAATTAATAATTTGGATTAAAAACTGTTAAATGTAGAACTTGTTAATTAATGTTTCCCAGTCTTTAGTGGTACAGATTCTATACAGGGTGTCCGCAAATTTCACCGACAACGTTTGACTGCACATTCACGACGATAAATAAAGACGATCTACGAAAAAAAGTTAAATAAAAATTTTTTGGTTTTTGAGTTACGGGCCTTCAAAGTTGTAAAAAATAAAATTAATTTAATTAATAACTATGAAGTTATTAATACGACGGGTTATGAAACCCTTTTGCCGATCGCGTTAAAATTTGGTACATTTATTTGGACTATTATGGCGTATTATTTCTTAAAACTTTAGTCAAATCGATGTACTGGGTGATAGTTTTCTCTGGTTACCTCTCTCTTTTAGCGGTCAAAATTTTTACAGTGATCGTATTTTTTTAAAGCGGGCAGCAACATTGAAAAGGCCGTTTTATTTAAAAAAAAAATATTGTCACTTTGAGAAAATCGCCTACAGAAAACCATTCGTGAGACAAATGTCATTATTTACAGGTGTGTTTAAAACTTTGAGTTCAGTAGGCGTTGAAAACAAGATGTTGATTGCTGTGGCTATCGGGTAATGTGATTATTCTCCTATTTCTTTAGTATTCTCATTACGCCACACATGCAAATTATGAAAATTTACAACTCCGTTTAATTGTCTTGATATACAGGGTAACCCATTAAGAATGGAAACACTCGCCTAAAAAAGTTGTTTATGGACCGATTTGAATCGTTTTTTTTTTTTAAATATAGATCTCCAAAAGCTCTATCTTGATGCAAAATTTGATGACGAAATTTTGATTTTCAAGGCCTACTATGAATCTTTTTTTAAGTAAAAAATAGCAAAATTTTGTTAGCGATTTTTTTTATAAAAAACATGACTACACCACTGGATTTAGGAACCCCTCAAATGCATTGGTACCAATTGTTGCGAAAAAAAGTTTGCCCCTAAAAAAGTTATGACAATATCGGCATCACCAGTGTTTGCCGTTGTCGGTGAACCTATTGTAGTATAAAAACCGAATAGAACCCAAAGGGAAACAAAATTATATAACAAACACTGATTTAATAATTATTAATAACAACCATAAAAACCAGTATACATAAAATAAACACCAAGTTTGTCAAATTATTATTATTTCGTGGTNTTTCATTTAGATCGCACAAAATTTTCTAAAAATGCAGGCCACTATTTTTTTCTAGACAGAAGACAAAAAAAGATAAAGCAGGTAAAATGTTATATGAATTTCCCTGTACATACATGTATGCTATTGAGAAGTTTATCATGGCTGTTGTTTGCTGTTACTATGATTTAATTTTATTCTGAATGGCAAGAGTCTACATTATACCAATTGGTCAATTTATTGAAACACGTAAAAAATTGCCACAGATGTAGTAATCATTTCTTAACAATTATTTAATTAATAATTTGGATTAAAAACTGTAAAACTTGTTAATTAATGTTTCCCAGTCTTTAGTGGTACAGATTCTATACAGGGTGTCCGCAAATTTCACCGACAACGTTTGACTGCACATTCACGACGATAAATAAAGACGATCTACGAAAAAAAGTTGAATAAAAATTTTTTGGTTTTTGAGTTACGGGCCTTCAAAGTTGTCAAAAATAAAACTAATTTAATTAATAACTATGAAGTTATTATTACGACGGGTTATGAAACCCTTTTACCGATCGCGTTAAAATTTGGTACATTTATTTGGACTATTATGGCGTATTATTTCTTAAAACTTTAGTCAAATCTATGTACTGGGTGATAGTTTTCTCTGGTTACCTCTCCCTTTTAGCGGTCAAAACTTTTACAGTGATCGTATTTTTTTAAAGCGGGCAGCAACATTGAAAAGGCCGTTTTATTTAAAAAAAAATATTGTCTCAAGAGAAAATCGCCTAGAGAAAGCCATTCGTGAGAAAAATGGCATTATTTACAGGTGTGTACGTTTCGGTTTAAAACTTTGAGTTCAGTAGGCGATGAAAACAAGATATTGATTGCTGTGGCTATCGGGTAATGTGATTATTCTCCTCTTTCTTTAGTATTCTCATCACTCCACACATGCAAATTATGAAAATTTACAATTCCGTTTAATTGTCTTGATATACTGCGGACACTTCATAATTTGCATGCGTGGAGTGATGAGAATCCTAAAGAAACACGACAATAATGACATTACCTGATAGCCACAGCAATGAACATCTTGTTTTCATCGCTTACTGAACTTAAAGTTTTAAATCCGTGACTGCTATGCAAACCGAAACGTACATGCCATTTTCTCAAGTGATAATATATTTTTTTTAAATAAAACGACATTTTCAATGTTGCTGCCCGTTTTAAAAAAATACGACCACGAAAGTTTTAAGAAATAATACGCCATAATAGTCCAAATATATGTACCAAATTTCAACGCGATCGGTAAAAGTTTAATATAATAATAATAACCAAAAAGTTTTTATTTAACTTTTTTTTCATAGATCGTATTTATTTATCGTCGTGAATATGCAGTCAAACGTTGTCGGTGAAATTTGTGGACAGCCTGTATAGGTAATAATAATTAAAACTTTTACCATAAACATGACCGTAAACTATTCTTTTTAGAAATAGAGGGTACTAAAAAAATTAAAGCTTCAGTTCATTTCAAACTGCAAAAACATAGTAGGCAATTTATTTTATCCTGTAATATCATATGAGACCGTGGTTTTGTCTGAAAACTTGTTTTCGAGTTTTTTATTTTCTTGGCAAGATCACAAAGAAAATTTCTGGACGCACAAGTGATTTTTTCTTTTGAAAAAACAATATCAGAAAAAACTACTCTTCTTATATTTTCTGGAGTGATATTTTATGTGAATATTTCACAAACTTTTATTACTAAATATTTATGTAGATTAGTAGTTTAAAATTTACTTCAGTTAACTAACAAATATATGATTTTTCACAACAGTTTTATCGCGTTAAAAATTCTACTATACTCGATGTAAGTGATTGACACAAAATTAACAAAAAGTTACATTCGACTGGTTATAGCGAAAAAATGAAATAGTCAGCATACCTACCATTGGTCTAAAATTAATGATAATATGATGTTTGATAGGATTCAGTGTAATGTGTGAAATAATCATAGATAAAAAATTAAGTTGTTCTCATTATCACAAAAATGACACTTTTAGCGATAATTACTGTACGTACCTACACATTTTATTTGTCAGTTCATTCTAATAGTCATATGCAGAAAAAATGCGCATCTTGTAAGTTTTGTCATGTTTTATCAAATAGTGGCTTAATCAGAAAAAACTTTGAACAAGAAAAAAATTAGGAACTACATCCCTGTATCTTAAAAAGGTCAGATGAAGCCTAACACGAAAGTTTCAAAGAGGAAAGGAAATCGCTTCAGTTATGTCTTTATAATTAAAAAAATAACTTGAATTAACCTACAAATTTCAGGATTAATCCATTAATCTAGTAGAGATGAACAGGATAGAATTCGCTTGAATTTGGACGCGAAAGCCGGCGTTCCATTTACCAGGTTTGCGACCGACCATTAGCGATCAATTACGCTCCTTTTATTAGATCAGTTTTCAATGGATTTTGGTCAAAAACAACGCTAATATTTGGTAACTTCAAACAACCTTAATAACCATAACAACCATAATAAGCAAGTCAATATGAAATATAATGAAACAATGTTTTGAGTGTCTAAGAATTATTTTTAAATCAGTATTTTCCTAAACAAACGGAGGGTTGCCGATGTAACATTTGTCAGTACTTTCAGTCCTCTGCAGGTTATTAGTGGAGGTAAATAACCCAAATAGAACTCACCTTAATTTTAATCAATAGTTTATAAAATATATAAGTAATATATTTTTTTAGTTATTTTTTATCTATAAAAATACTTGTACAAGTTAATTTTAAAGCTATATTTGAAAATTAAACACGCCTAAAACTTTTTATGAAATCAGTGTGTATAGAATTGGGCCTTATTAATATTCTTAAGTATAAATTATCTGCACATCAACAAAGTTCAGATAAAGAACGCCAATAATATACATAAACTAAGTCTAAACAGTGACATCCGAAAATTTGTCAGAGCAACGTCGAATTTCACATCAAAATGTTTTTACAGCCCTCCTGAGTCCTGTTGGATGACGATGTGATCTTCATTTTATCTAAGAATCTAGTCTACGCCTAAGATTGAGATAAATATTCAAAATTTGAATCTGCTAAGACCTTGTATTATTATTTTATTTTATTTATTATCTACACCTACTCTACGGGATAAACCAACTTACAGAGCAGGGAAAAATTACATAAGAAAATGAACACAATAAATACATATACATATACTATAAAGCAAAAAATCACAGAGTAGATCACAAACAATATTTCACAAACAGAAACACTAAAGAGAACATCAAAATAATTCTTTAATAATAGAGATTCTAGTGTTAAAGATATCTATACTGTCCTGCACAGCTGTCAAATTTCTACACATAACATATAATNGAAAAAAATATTACGAGATATTCCAGAAAATAACGTTGTTTAAAAATAATATGAACAAATGTAAAATATAAAAAAACGTTATGAAAAATGTATAGAATTAAACGGAGGATTAGTGGCTAAATCAATATGATAGACTCCTTTTTCATTTTTAAAAATGTAATTTTTTAATCATTTTTTGTATCAATTGTTGTTTATATTAGAGTAATTGTTGTTTATTTTGTGAATACTGGTTTTTATGATTCTGATTAATAATTAGTAAACCAGTATTTGTTATTTAATTTTGTTTCGCTTTGGGTTCTAGTCAGTTTTTATAAAATAATAGGTTCACCGACAACGGCAAACACTGGTGATGCCGATATTGTCATGATTTTTTTAGGGGTAAACTTTTTTTCGCAAAAATTGGTATAAATGCATTTGAGGGGTTCCTAAATCCAGTGGTGTAGTCAGATTTTTTATAAAAAAATCGCTAACAAAATTTTGCTAATTTTCACTTAAAAAAAATTCGTAATAGGCCTTGAAAATCAAAATTTTGTCTTCAAATTTTGCCTCAAGATAGAGCTTTTTGAGATCTATCTTTAAAAAGAAACCCGGTACAAATCGGTCCATAAACAACTTTTGTACGCGAGTGTTTCCATTCTTAATGGGTCACCCTGTAGGCACTGCGAACACTTCATAATTTGTATGTGTAGAGTGATGAGAATCCCAAAGAAACACGACAATAATGACATTACCTGGTAGCCACAGCAATGAACATCTTGTTTTCATCGCCTACTGAACCCAAAGTTTCAAATCCGTGACACTGCTACGCAGCGTTGCCAGACGTCCCGATTTTGGCGGGACGTCCCGCTTTTTAACCCAAAATTAAATGTCCCGCGCGGGACACGCTCAGTCCCGCTTTTCCCGCTCTTGTTTTATTTTTTCTTTAGGCATCAATTACTTTCTCCAGCTCTGTTCCGTAGTATGTCCCGTTTTTGGACAAAAGAATCCCGCTTATTTATTCAAAAAGTTTCAAAATCCCGCTTTGCCTGAAAAAAAATCTGGCAACGCTGCTGCTACACAAACCGAAACGTACAGACCTGCAAATAATGCCATTTTTCTCAAGAATGGCTTTCTGTAGGCGATTTTCTCAAGTGATAATATATTTTTTTAAATAAAACCACCTTTTCAATGTTGCTGCCCGTTTTAAAAAAATACGACCACTAAAGTTTTAAGAAATAATACGATATAATAGTCCAAATAAATGTACCAAATCTTAACGCGATCGGTAAAAGGGTTATGAAGTTATTAATTAAATTATTATTTTTAACAACTTTGAAGGCCTGTAACTCAATAACCAAAAAGTTTTTATTTAACTTTTTTTTCATAGATNACATCGCAGAAGTGTTTCGATTGATTAACAATTATTAGTATTTTCTAATTTCCCTATGATGATGTTCCCTAGCGGTTAGTACATAATATCAGAAAATGTTTTTTTTTGTTCTAAGACCATCCGTTAATAAGAAACCCTTTTGGCAATACAGCCACCTGAAGAAAAGGTGTCGTTGCTTGCCATCACCAACAGCTGCTTTGAATCCAAATCGTTTGAAAAAATGAACAGTACTACCTGAAAACATATATACAGGGTGTTTATTAATTGAATGCCGATACTTATGGGTGTGAATCCTTGGGTCATTTTAAGAAGAAAACATAATATCAACATATGTCCTAAACCACTTAATTTTTGAGCTACAGGGTGTTACAGTTTTAAGAAAAAAAATACTTTTTTATTATAATTTTCTTATCACTCCAGATATTTTTATGAAAATTTGTACACACCTATTAATCATTAAGGAGCATTGTTTGATGTAAAAAATGTTTTAAAATCTTTGCCAATGACGTCCGTACGAGGTTTGAACTAAACATTTTTGAAGAAAAAAATGGTACGCCACTGCTTTTTCTAAAAACTAAAATTATTTTTAAAATCTCCATTTATTTTACAGCAAATTCGGTCCCTAGACTTACTCTCGTACGACGCACCATTTGCACGTAAAAAAATGAAAACCAAAAAAAGTTTTTTCCCCAAGTTCATTGAGACTGCTTTTGATATTTTGTTGCCATTTTGTAGACACCCACCATGCGTGGAAACACTTTTTGTTGGGCAAAAATTAATTTTCTACTTTCACAAATGACGTTCACGTAGGCATAATATTAAATGTTTGGATA
>NW_019417314.1:11247-70525 GCF_000390285.2 Anoplophora glabripennis | reverse complement strand
AACATCTGGTCTATTAAGAAGTACAGTATCAATATCGTACGGAAAATAGATACCATCTTTCTTTCTAGAAAAAGTCAATACATTGCACTTTTTCACATTTAAGGGCAATTTGTTCAACTCACACCAGAGTTTCAGTCTATTAAGGTTCTCCTGCAGTACAACACAGTCCTGTAAATTTCCTATCTTTAAGTATAACTTCATATCATCGGCATATAAAAGATGAGGTACAGTGAAATTGTCGACAATGTTGTTAATAAAAACAAGAAACAACAGTGGACCCAAGATCGATCCTTGGGGAACACCCGACAAGACCGAAAAACTGTGTGAAAAGAACCCCCTGTAGCATACGTATTGACGACGGTCACAAAGATAGGAGTGCAAAAGTGTTAGAAAATTAAATGAAAGGCCGCATTTGTTAAGTTCACGTAAGAGAATATCATGTTGTAAGCGATCAAAAGCCTTGGAAAAATCTGTGTATATTACATCCACCTGCTCCTGATTATCCAAAGTTTCAGTCAGGTATTGAGTAATACATAATAAGTTTGTCACAGTCGATTGACCCTTCACAAAACCATGCTGATTAACACTGATCATATTCCCAAAGTGATTATATAAAATGTCATGCACGTAGGACTCAAAAATTTTTTTTTAATTATATAAATTACCCTTGACTGATCCTTTTGGGGTTCATTTAATTAATTTTTTTGCAGGTGTTAGAATACTCTATGAATACAGAAAAGAACAAAAACTATGCCATGGAAAAATAACTTCAGACAATACATCAAAGTTTACTACATAAGGTTCCATTTATTGAAATTAACCGAATATTATTTTTTTTGCCAGTCGTGCCGATCAATATTTTGCATAAATCGAGAAACGAGCTAAAAATAAAACATGTTGGCATCTAAGTCTAAAAGGTGAATAAGATATTTCCAGGAACTTATAATTTATTGCAAAAAAACTTAATATAATCGTATCGCCAAAATATCCATCTATGTAAAAGATTTACAATTTATACTTGCGCTGAATACTAAGAAAAAACGTTATATCTTTTGTGTCTAAAGTACTGTGACTGATAAATTGATAAATAAGAAATGTCACTCTAAAAAGTAGAGAAGTTACAGAGTGATAAAAGTGCACTAGCAAAGGCAGGTACTGAAAAAACATGACTGACTACCCATAGCCTCATAATGACATAACTTAGGGAACATCGCAGAAATGTTTCGATTGATTAACAATTATTAGTATTTTCTAATTTCCCTATGATGACGTTCCCTAGCGGTTAGTACATAATATCAGAAAATGTTTTTTTTTTGTTCCAAGACCATCCGTTAATAAGAAACCCTTTTGGCAATACAGCCACCTGAAGAAAAGGTGTCGTTGCTTGCCGTCACCAACAGCTGCTTTGAATCCAAATCGTTTGAAAAAATTAACAGTACTACCTGAGAACATATATATACAATAAAACATTTTTGTTCCCGACACTATATCGATTTTTGCTTCCGAAAATCTCTGCTTTTTCCACACTCTAGAGTGGCATTACCCATTAAAAAAACTATATATTAGAAGATACATGTCCATATTCCAGCCTTATAAATATTTCCTGTGAAACGATTACTTCGATGCCATGCAATAACATACAGCCCCAGATGGATATAAAACTTTTTATGAGAAAACTTTATTGAGTGACAGAAAATTTAAATGAATATAAAAATGACTTCACACTCTGTGCGAATAACCCCTTCCTCGACGGAATGAAAATTCCTTTTTCAATTCCAATATTGCTGAATTCAACTGTATTGAAGTAATATCACCAATTGTTCCGAAGTGGGCATGATGAAGCAGAAAATTCGTCTCACGTGTGTAATTCAAAAACCAACGTTATTAACGAGACAAATGAAAACGTTCAGGAGGACAATTAAAGCTGTCTCGTTATGAGTTATACTAATGACGTGACTGGGGCGTGCTCGTTTTAATTTTAGCTTGTTGCAGGGTGATCCAGAAATCACTGCCAAAAATTTAAACTCGTAAAAGCAACAACTTTTGTCTAATAGCTTTTTCGACAACTTTTTAGTTTTTAAAATAGCAAAAATTTCCAAAATTAAAAATTCTTATTATCCGCCACTGAAGCATAAATCAAAATTATAAATAAAAGGAAACACAAAAAATGGGACATAGGAAGTATAGACATCGGAAACTTTGTGGCGACAGTCAAATAAATAAACAGTAGTAAACTTTATTGTGCTGGTAAGTGTCAAGCGGCTAAATTTATGGTCAAGCCGTGTGCCGCTCTATGCTCACGATATATAATACTATTGACCGCCATAAAAACACGTACCATACACTGGACCAAGCAAAGAGTCAAATTCATTCACACAAGCATAAATGACAATGAAATATTCACGATCAATGACTCTCAGCAAAAAATCCTACCCTACCGGCACACCAGGTCGGTAGGGTAGGAATTAGGGTGCCGTTAGATAAAAATCGAATAAATTGACCTATGCGAGGCTTGCGGACGCGAGCAGTAGAATTACCAGTGAGTGCGAAGTAGTTGAGGATTCTCCACCATTAGTAAAAATTGCATAAATTAAAAACTACTACTATTTTAGATATGCGCCTGTGACCTCGGTACATATTGAACGGTTATTTTTGTTTTTGAAATGGGTAATTACCGATCGATGTAGACGAGTAACCGCGGAACACTTAGGACAATTGTTAATTATTTTCTACAATCGCTTTCCTTTTGAGTAAGAAATTATTATATTGTTCATTTTTGCTGGTACTTATTATTCCGTACTGTATCTTTATATTTTATGGTAAGTTCCAAAAGGCTCAATTCTATTTAACAAATACTAAAATTATCTTCAGGTTCTGTCTTTTTATACAGGGTTTCCCGTATTTAATTAGACATTAGCTAAGGAGTGACAGCTGACATCAAAATAAAGCGTTTGGAATTAACATGACTTGGCTAAATATTACTCGTTTTCGGTCTACAGGATGTTTTATTAACTTTCTTTCCAATTATTTTTTGAAATCTCCTAAAAGCTGTTCAACGCATTTCGATGAAATTTGGTTTCGTGTACTCAGCATGCGTAATACGAAAATAGTATCAATTTCACCATTGCCGTTAGATGATGCCACCTACAGGAACATTGGTCCATTAACATGGCCATAATTTTTTTGTCCACTCTGTATGTACATTCTCGAAGAAAAATAATTAAATGGCATTCAATTTCATACAAAATGTAAAAAAAGTAGACCGTTTTCGAATTAAACGTAATTTTTCAATGAGATGCATAAGTACTTATTTATTTTTTGCAAAGTATGCTTTGGTAATAGAAACAACGTTAATGTGTAACTAGGGTTTTGTTTACTATAACTTGTCAATGTGCTGTGATATTGAGTACCAAAGTTTTTTTATTAACCACTTAATTATTGCTATTTGCGTTAAAATGCCACGCCATAATGATTTTTCAACTGCACAAATGCGGGATATAGTCTGCCTGTATATCCAGGAAAATGTTTGTTCTCACAGAGCAGTGCAGCATTATTTCAAGCTTTATCTACATAGATAGAAGGTAACCAAACTATAAAATTTCAAGTCATTGTACGACAGATTAGGCGAAACTGGCTCATTTCATCCCAGAAACAGGAACGCGGGAAGATCAAGCACAAGACGTGTTCGTGCGGCAAATCTTCGGTGTCCAGAATAATACGAAAAGAAAAGTTGTATCCATATGATTTTACTCCAGTCAAACAGTTTTTACCGCAGGACGTACCAGCAAGGCTCCAATTTTATCGTTTCTTAGAGAACGCCATTTAGAGGAACCAATATTCTACAACAAAATTTTATTTACTGATGAAGTCACATTCACTCGAAGAGATGCAAGAGCCATACCTATGTGATGGAAAATCCGCATGCCCTCCAAGAACATCATTTTCAACATGAATTTTCAATAAACGTGGCATCCTTCTCGATGTATTGCGGGACCATTTGAACTACGACCTAAACTTGACGGAGCAACATATTTCAGTTTTTTGAGAGATGATTTACAATTTTTTTAACTTTAAGACGTAACTCTTGGTACGTGCATGATGGTGCTTCAGCACATTACACCCTAGGAGTTAGGAATTATGTAGATGAAGTTTACTCTCTTAGGTGGATTGGCAGAGGTAGCGTACACATATGGCCAGCACGTTGACCCGATCTAAATTCACTAGATTTTTCCTTTTGGGGCTACCTAAAATCACTTGTTTATAAAAATAAAATAAACCGCCAGGAATTATAGCAAAAAAATTGTAGAGGGAGTTAATACTATCAGAGCCCAACAAGACTCAATTTTTAAAGTAAGACAAAACTTGAATAAAAGAGTTAGACAATGTATTGTAGTAAATGGTGAACATTTTCAATATTTATTGTAATTTATTCTTTTTTAATTTAGAACACCCTTTCGGATATTCATTTAGCCAACCATTTATTTTTATTTAGTTACTTTTTTGCATTTTCTTTTACTTAATTGCTTTGTAAAAGTTTTAATAAAAATAATTCTTCATTTTTCATTTACATTTTATTTTGCAAAAAGTATCTACAACAGATACAATATCCACTAGGATTGAAGACGTCGAGAATACATAATGTTTGCGTATGGATAAAAGCACAAAAATTAAGTTTAATGGGGAAGTTTCACATTTTTTTTTCTTTTTTTATTAAATTCCTTTCATCGTAAAAAGTCAATTGCCACATAAATTTTAAATTTTTAATTAATAGTTTTCCTATAAAAAAATATATAAATTCAAAATAATTCTCTATGCACTAAAACGCAGTCTTAAACAAAGACGGCTGACTCTTACGTCACGATCCGGTATCGGTCCAAATTAAACGAATCGTGTAGAGACGTGTTCTGTAGTCTGTCTCACTCTTACTCGTTTGTGTTTATGCAAACTACGTGTGCCAGATAGATTTTATTTTATTTACTTTTACTTAACACAATATTGTTAATTATTTTAAAAATTGTACATTCTATGGCTACAGAAGCTGGATTTGTCCAAGAGCAATCTGATAATTTGTCAAAAATAGATGTTCTATAAAATATGTTTTCATGATTTCTTCCTCATTTTCTCATCCTTTGGTACATTAAATAGTTTGTTGGGGGCAGTTAGTGTTGTGGAACTACACATGGGTACTAACTATAATATTTATGTTCAGATACTGTTATGTTTTTCACGTTTTCGTGTTGTAATTCTGAAGCCGCTACGCATTAAAGCTGCCTGGGTAGATATTGTGAAAATGTTCGTAGACTCTATGAAAATTAACGAAACTTGTCTTTAAATTTATACACTAAAACTAACTACTCAAAACTACTCAGAATTCAATGCGAACACAAACTAATTCAACACAAGATTAAACGACAGCAATGCAATGACAGCGCCAGCCTCTCGCGTCTTGACAGTCTTAACACTCATATACCGGATCCTGACGTCACAAATTGCTTGACCAATTAAGGACCGTTTTCGCCCACCTTATTATATTCAATATTTTTATAATTAATTACATATTAATAGTTAAGTATAAAGGGGTTTTACATATAGAAACATACTTTTATAGTAATTTTCTGCACTTTAAATAAATTTTGCTTCAAAAGAAAATTTGATGCAACTTCCCCATTCGAAACGGCCTACTTTTTCAACTTCAAAAAAAGTTAATTATTTTCTGTGAAATTGAATGTTATTTCTTTATTTCTGTTCGAGTATATGGGCTGGACAAAAAGGTATGGCCATGTCAATGGAGTTACACCAAAATACCAAATTTCATTGAAATGCGTCGAACAGTTTTCAAAATATTTGAAAAAATAATTGATAAAACAACCTGTGGAACGAAAGCGAATAACATTTTGCTGAGGCATTTAGCTAATGTCCAATTAATTATGGGACACTCTGTATAAAACAAACCATACTATTCATTTTTTTATTCATGTTCACTGTCCCTGATCTACATATTTCAAGTTTCCATTATCTACAGGGCGATTCACAACTTTCCGAAAAAATTTGAGAATAGATGCATCATGAAAAATGGAGTAAATATCATAAAAAAATTTTTGTAAAATCCTTATAGTTTCCGAGAAAAAAATTATTGAAGTTGTAGTATTTAAAACCCTTACATCGCTGGGCGTCTCTAGCGTCATTCGCGTTGTGTTGTACGCAAATCATTCTCTCTCCACGTAGCCCCAGGCGATTCCGAATACTCAAATCCGATTTTAGTAGGTATTACATTAATTTCCCAAGTGTCAAAAATAGCTTATGAGTATAGCAACTAGAAATTGATGGATATCGTTATAATTTATGGTGAAGCATTTGTGTTATAGTAAAGTATTTGTGTTACAGTAAAGTATTTGTGGTATGGTGAAGTATTTGTGTTATGGGTGAAACAAGACATGTGTGTACACGTCGGTGGACAAAATTTTGAACAGTTGTTGTAACATCCAGGTATGTTAAATTATTTTATTAATTCAAACCACAAATTAATTTTTTAACTAATAATAACAATAGCGGCAAAAACAGTTGAATTTGCTGATATAAAATAGGTGTTATAAAATTGTATTTATTACTTTACTATTATTATTTTACTATACTACTTTATTATTTACGACTGCATGCTTTGCCTTTCACAAGGTCAGGTTTTTAGTCCAGACGGTATCTGTTTCGAAGAGCCCATATTTGGGTGAATCATATATCCACGGAGATTTTTGGCTTTTTGGCTTTTAAATATCACTAGAAATGAAAATTTTTCTATGCGCATAAAAAAAACGTGGGCTTAACTTTTGGCGGCACAATATGTTAAAAAAATTCGAAAAATGTCATATTTTTCTTCCTATTTAATTATGTATCTTTTTAAGAGTTGATATTAGGCGAAAATGGAAGAGGATAAAAATGTTTGTAATAAAATTTTACAAAATATGACTAGTTATAAATCGAATGAATCATGATTATTATTGTAAAAATCGAAAAACAAGCGCCAGAGCTCTCCTAATTGACGGATTCGAATTTTTCAAAAAGCGTTTGAAAGCTTGAGAGCCCTTCTATATGTGATTAAATTTTCAGATATCTAAGGGCTTTGGTTTTTGCTGTGTAAAATTTTGAAAATTTGCAATTTTTTTTCAAAATCTGGATTGAAAAATTATTATGCAAATTATATAGAACCGATTTTGATGAAATTTGGTGTGGTGATTCTACATAACATGAACTTTTCGTGAGCCAAGTATGAAGGTCCTATACCCAACTTAAAGACCTCAAAAAAATTCCCTAAAAAGTAATGTTTTTTAACCCCATTTTTGGCGATTTTTTTCGATTTTTACAATAATAATCATGATTCGTTCGATTTGTAACTAGTCATATTTTGTACAAAATTTAATTACAAACATTTTTTTCCTCTTCCATTTTCGCCTAAAATCAACTCTTGAAAAAATACATAATTAAATATGACATTTTTCGAATTTTTTTAACATATTGTGCCGCCAAAAGTTAAGCCCATGTTTTTTTTATGCGCATAGAAAAATTTTCATTTCTAGTGATATTTGAAGCCCAAAAAGCCAAAAATCTTCGTGGATATACGATTCACCCAAACCAAAACAGATACCGGCTAGTCTATTTACAGTGCACCAGTTTCCAGTGCGGTGAAGAATTTTTAAATCATTTTCGAACTGCCCTGTTTGATTTTTATTTTTACAAAATTGTATTTGTAAGAGAAGAACATTTAAAAATTTTTTTTCGGATAAGTTCTGAATCTGTATATTAATAAATATAACTACCTAATTGTAAATAATTTTTCAGCGTAAAGGATTTCGAATCCTTTACGCTGAACTCCTTTGAGTAATCTAAGATGTGAATATAAATTCTGAAACACGGTAAATCCTGTCAGCTTACAAATGTCGAGTTGTAGTTAAGTTCAGTGAAAATAACGCTTGATTTATCACATAAAGCTACCGTTTGAAGAAAAACTATTTCGTACAGTTTCTCGCTTGATAAATATTTCCTTGCACTTGCACTATGACTGAATATCGTCTAAATCATATTTGCCTTGCAAAGCGATCTGTTATTTCTTCTATGTGTATGGTAAACGAAGGGTGGAATAAAGGAAAATCAAATTGGAGGAACGAGTGAAAAATTGCACACTTGTGATGACGTTACTAAAACTTTCAGCTACATTGGAGTACTATTTTTTGTTGTATATTAAGCTCAGATTTGAGTTATTATTTTTATACTAATGAAACTAATACATTTTTCAAATTAAACTGGATAAAAAATAATAACACATTGTGACATATTTGTATATCCAAAAAAAATTGTTAATTTGAATATGTGATAACATAGAAATTTAACTTAGGTATGGGTTTATTAGTATAGAAAAGTCTAAAAAATTAAAATAAAATTTTTTATTTGAGTGTTTAAAACGTATATTAAAGTGAAGTTTAGTATAAATAATTGTGTATTATATTAAATTGTTTTTACATTCGATTACAATAGTAAAGTAAAAACTATAAAATTTGTTATAGAGCTAAAAATGAGTATGTAAACTTGAATACAATCAACTTTTCCTTTGAAATTTTGAGACAATCATTTTTGGCTAATTTTTTAGTGAAAACTGTAATGTAAAGGAAATTACGTAGTTGCTTCGTGCATGTCATTTGGGATTATTTTTGAAAAAAGTAAATTTCTAATCGATTACTGTAACTACAATTTTTTCCGTCACTCAGAGATTAACAACGGGTACAACATATTTTGATTTATTTCTCGCTGCTGTTTTGTACATTGAGAAATAATATATTTTTAACACTTCACCATATTATTTTTCAAGGACGAATGTTCACAAACATAGAAACCATTACTTTCAGTCGATTTTTTCGTAAACGTCAAAATTTTACAATCGAAACGAAGTTCACAGTTAATTTAGTTTTCTACCTATACAGGGTGTCCCGTTCATGTTTCTAAAAAACTTGTGTGCAAGTTCCTCATGGAAAAATAATAGGGATAGTTCATGTAAAGTTTTTTTTAGACGCCCAGTTTTCAAGATACAGTGTGTTGAAGTTGTTACTTTCCTAATGGTTTTCCTTAATTATCTTTAAATCGACTAAAGATAAAAATGTCAAAATTTGTACACGAGTAAACATTAACTGTGCGTTAAGAATAATGTACAAACGAATTCATTCTGAAATGCAGTGTTGCCGATACAGGTAAGGGGCCATCCATAAATTACGTCACACGAATTTTAGGACTTTTGAACCCCTCCCCCCGTCCTTATCACAGGTTGTCACATTTTTATAATCCCCCCTCCTGATGTGACGTCACACATTTTTTAAATTTGGGCATGTATTTAAAAATAATCGAGAGAAAACAGCTATTTTAATTTTTTACTTTTTTTTATTAAATAATCTAATAAAATCAACATAAAGTCCAACATTTCAGGTAGCGAGAATGCTAAATTATTAATAAATATATATCAAGTTCGTAGATTTTTATAGTTTTTTAGCAACATCTAAATTTCGCGTTTTAGTATTCTAAATTTTAACATGTGACGCCACAAAACTTTTGACCCCCCTGCCCCTTGTCTCAAATTGTCACATTTCGGTGATACCCTCCCTCCCCATTTACGTGTGACGTAATTTATGGATGACCCCTAATTGGAGGGGTACAATCGAAAAGAAAATATGTTAAACATTAACATTTATTACATTTCTAAACGGTTCTGTAAACTCTAAAGCATACTACAAAAAAGGTATACCTATCGAAATTCGGTAGCATGTACCATTTTCGAGAAAAATGAAGTTGCATAGGAGGAAATGGGGGACAATTCAGTATCTACTGTAGTAATTCGAGTTTGCACATTTATTTAATTGTGCAGCTGTTTTGTTCTGTATGTGTCCGAGTCTGTTTCCTAATATTTTTCAGTTTTTATCACTTTTTTTAAACATTCATGCCCATCAACAATTCAGTCCATTCAACAATTGTTTATTTTAGTAATGGTAGTGTAGTAGTTTACAAAATCTAAAATTAGTTTTTAATAGATAATATAATTAAGGAAAACCATTTGGAAAGTAACAACTTCAACACACTGTATCTCGAAAATCACTATTATTTTCCCAGAAGGAACTTGCACACACGTTTTTTTGAAACATGAACGGGACACCCTGTATATAGGAAGTAAAATTGAATCTAATTGTTTTGTATATATTTTGTCAGTCGAACTGAAAAATAAATCAGTTTAAAGTAAAGGGCTTTCATTTACTGATTTCAAAACTATTTTGAAAATTGTAACGTGATAAAAACAAAACCTATTTTCCAGTTGACTGGGAAGTATTCAGGAAGTGTTTTCCTCCCGTTCTAATCTTTACATACTCCATATTTAAATAATTGGAACTCCTCCGAGAGGAATACATTAGCATAAATACATTAAATATTTTTCAAGTAATCATTTTTATTTTTATTACCTGAAAACCTGAAGTGTTTCTGAAGTGCTTTGGAAGTACATTTTTTTCAATTGGAAAGACTCTAAGATGAAACTGAATTTGACCTAATTGCATTATTTTTTTTTTATTAATTTGCCTATACTCAATCTGGACATAAGCATTTTTAGATGATAGTTTATGAACATTTTCTTTTTATAAAGGATACGATCAACATATTTTCTAAATTCTGTCGCTAAAAGTATTATTACCCGCGTCTTTGCAATAAAATTATTATTTGTCAAGTTAATATATTATGTATAAGATTATTATACTACTGCTTTGAAAACAAATCGTTATCGGTTATTTTTGTATGTATTTCTATTTTCTAACTTTTTATTTATTTACATCTCTGTATTGTGGTTATGAGAAACAAACCAACTAAAATAAAAGTTGTTTTCACTATTTTCCATTATACATATACCTTTTGGATAAGGGCACATTTTATATTTTGTTTTAGGTGATGTGAAATCTGCAAATACTTATTGTTTCACGTTTACATTTTTATGTCTTTATTTACTGAATGTTCTTGTGCTGTGTTTTACAAAAAATAAATTTTTTGTCCTCTGGGGCATATATGGTGAGTCAGATACAAAAGCCACAATTTTAACAATGTACATCATTCAATGTGACAACTTTTGCTTAATCAATTTTTCAAAAACTCTCGTTTTTTCCGATGAAAATAACGCTAATGAGCTGACAACGGATTAGGGAAATATCAATGAAATTTATGCCAACATTTTACGGAATGATTTTCATTGTCTTAAATTTTAAATACTAGCAATGCTTTCCATTTTTTGTGCTTCTGTCTCTTTAACATTAATTGATTAATTTCAACTTACTGCGAGCGATGGCAAAAAGAATTTACAATTTAATAAAAATATCTTAAACACTAACAGGTTTTCGAAAAAAAAAATTATACAAAAGATGTTGCTTTTGATGCATGGTTAAAATTTTGATATCTGTTTTTAGGTCACAATGTATAAGCAGGTAAAGAGTGAGCCAACTAAAATTTTCCATCTCATATAACTTTAACGAACGTTACTAAAAGAAAATATGGTCAAATGTATTAATTTTTTATTCTTGAGGTCAATTTTTGAAGGGTACAGAAACATTGTTTTTTTTTTGTTGTAAAAACGTTATTTGAAACAGAAAAGTTTGTCGCTCACCTTATCGAAGTAATGCTTATTGAGCCCTTATATTTCTGTTTTAATAGAAAAGTTTATATTTCTCTTTTTTATAATTAATTGAATTTTACATCCAGAGATAAAAACGGTTCAAGAAGATTAAGCTCTCCTGAATACATCAAATGTAACACATGAAAACACTCATACTTCTATGTTTTTTTTACGGTCTCTTTTCTTTTTAAGTAAAATCCACACCCACTACAATAATGTTAAAACACTTAAATTTCAACTTGCAATACACTAGTTTTCGTCCCTTTTCTAGTGAGCTTCGTATCGTAGTCCTTATAAGTATTAAGCCTGTGTATTTCAAAATCAGTCCTGGATTGTGAAGCCAACACAGAGTCCTTTTCCAGCTTGTGGCAGAAGGTGCCGCCATACTTGTAGTAGTTCCTGTCCTCGTGCTCTCTCTGGCAGCAAGAATCGAAAGCTCGTCTGAATTCCTTGCGGAACTTTCCTGAAATAGAAGAAGTAGATTAGTATTCTTCCATAACGATGTGATTACTTAGGCATTACCTAAATTTTATAGATCCAAATCTGCCGTCCATGAGTTCTTCAATCTTTTTTGCAAAATTTAAAATTCTTATCGTAGACTCTTATGGGGTTTCTTGATAGCATATACGTACAAAAATGTATTTGCCGTCAATAACGCTAATAAAATTCGAAATTTGAGATATTCCACGAATGGATTAAAATCTTATGCCGAATTGTCTAATAAATGACGCGTTTTATAATTATTTATCGTTTATTTATATTTAGAGACAGAGGCATATTCAAGAAGGGTGATGGAGCCCGGTATGGTTCATTTCCAATTAAGTCTTTGATAAAATGTGAAATACTCAATTTTACCCAAATTGTCAATTCACTGACCACCTTTTTGGGAGACCTATGCAGACTGTCTGCTAAAGAATTGACCAAATTTTACCACTAGATTCCATGAAAATTATCGAAGGTAGGTAATTTATCTAAAAAATTGTCCATAATTGCTTTTATTCCTTATGTAAAATTAGAAAACAACCACTGTATGGGTTTCTGAGACTAAAATTAAGTTTAATTTTGTTTTAATCAGCGCCATTATCTTTCTCTGTTATTTCTCTAGCGCCTATTGTTTTCGATGAACAACCCGAATCAATGTTCATCATAAAGTATATGTTGATGTTTGACAACCTGTATAAGTACTTGCATATAATTTCACTAAGTTGTTTAATTTGGAACTGGGTTAGTTAAACAAGTCAAGTAAAGTTACGTTAAAGTTGAATATAAAATATGAAAAATGATTGCGTTACTTACTAAGTTTCTTGAAAAAATATGTAATTTATGGTACGAATTTTCATAAAGCGACAGAATTTTGTTTCAGATCAGATTGATCAAACGGAGTTGTCAAAATAAACAGACTGTTGCTTTTTAAATAGAATATTCTGTTATATTTTTATTTTTTTAGTTAGTACATTTTCTTATGATTATATTGATATCAGCATTTGATGGGTGTATCTCTAATAGTAATGAAGATATGGCCCAGGTGATTGTACCATGTCGATATTGAACTTTACCACACCTCCTTTACTACATGAGAAATATCCTTCATTGCTTATATCATCGGAATAGGAAAAATTCAAATATGTAAAAATTTACATGATGTCCAATTAAAAAAAAAGTTGATTTATTTCGACATCTTTTCTATGTTCATTTGTGAATGTGGATGTGTAACATCTTATACATATATTCGAATGTTCAAGCACTTTATTGTCATTAAAAATTTTTATTTATTTTGACACCTTCATTTGCTTGATCTGATACAAAATTTTGCCGTTTCAGGAAAATTCGTACAATTTTTATATTGAACATTTTCTTTTATCTTTAAAAATAATAAGGTGGGGTGCAAAATGGAGACAAAATACACATTGTATATGCACATTATACATATTGACTCAAAATCCAGGGAATTCTGAGTTTTCAGAAGAATCCTCAAAACTCGATTTGATTTTCAAATTACTTGATTCAACTTGACAGTATTTTTTTTTAAAATCAAGTAGTACCATTGTATAAGTAAATATAGTAATATAATCCCCATGTAAATTTTGTTAACCAGTAAAACGATACGAAAGATAGTGTGGACATCTATCGTCTATATCGGTTATTAATATTTCTTAAATTTGTGCTAAAGAACTCACTGTAGGTCTAGACGGTCTCAACTGTACTGTTATTATACAAGGGGTATAGTAATTCGTTTGTAGATGGCTCTAAGTAAGATTGGAATAATATAAAAAATCGCCACTGTGTAATGCATAAAAAACTGGTGTTGTTGAATCGGTGTTCTGTGTACTGTTTACATATTTAAAATAAATTAATAATGGCAGGAAATATATGTCAATATTATAAATGTGGAAAATCTAAAGGAAAATTTCCCAATATAATTTTACATCGATTTCCATCGGAAAAATATGGTGGTAAAGAATGAGTTAAAAAATGGATAGAAAGTTGTGGTGAGTAAATAAATATACAGGGTATCCTAAAATCATTATACCATAGGTAGGAAAATTAAGTATTTTATTTAAAAGTTTAATACAAAATTTTCAACTTCAAAGATTCTTAAAAAATTTTACAAATTTCATTATCAAATTTGAGCAGTTTAATAAAAAAATTTAAACTTAAATGATTTTTAAAAATTAATCACAATTTCATAGAAGTTTGCATTTTAACTTATGAANATGTGACGTTCCAAAGGCACTTGAATAATCGCTAAAGTCCAAAAATCGTTCCGCGTTTTATGTGATTAGGCGGACGGGAAGCTCCGCCCCTAAACCCTGTTTCCACCAATCCTAGATCGGAATTTTTACCTTCATTTAATAAAACTATTTCGACCTAAATTTCAAAGCATTTTCCACGTAACAACGTCGCGTTTAAACTAACAATTTTAAATTTAATTTTTCTAATAATTTCACGGCGTCGTCGCCCGTGACAGTACCTATGTCAAAAATATTATCAAGAATGTATATATATGAGATTACGCATCCACCGGCATCGTTGTCGTTGTCGTGCCGGTGTCGTGTCGGCCTGTGTGAAACGGCCATACATGGCGGCAGATCTACAGCTTCAGAATCAGAAGTAGCCTATACGCGAAATGTCCGCACCGCAGTGGCGGCGAAATATTCGCGTCAAAACGTTACCTATGAAAGTAAATAGCCATGCCTGTACCGCTGCGAAGATATCGCGATATTAAATTTAATTCGCCGCGAAAATTTCGTTGCCACTGCGAATATTTGAAAATTCATTTGTTTTTTATTATATATTTGCATTCAGTATGTTTCAAAAAATGATGTAGCGTTTTTCCGTTTTTTTTTTGTCAATATTATCTGAGATATACAACCATTGTATTTACTTATACAATGATACAACTCTAAAATATGAACATTTTTCGTCCTTTTCTATAAAGGCGTAGTGACGTCAAAAGCTACGCATCGAGGTCTCGCAGGCCTCGAAAGCCTCGAAGACTGGGAATTGACGTCACAGCGAGAGAGACCATAATTTTAGAAAGGACTAAAAATGTTTTGTGGCGAGGACAAAATGGTAAAAAACAAAGTTTTAGTAAATATTCTTGTGATATCAAGGAACTACATAGAAAAACAATTGGATATTGCGTTTCCGAGAGATATAAAACAAAATGCTTGTTTTTTTTAATGAAACACCCTGTATATTTATCGTTTTTTAAATTCCTCTACTTTTTCTGATTACAGCAATATACCGGATATAAAACACGAATAATTAAAATTAAACTAGATAAAAAAATTAAAAATAAATCTAATAATATCAAGTGTTATCTATAATTTAAACTAATACAACGATGGTATACCCCCCTTTTTCTTTTTAGTTTTGAAAATAAATTATTGCAATTTGGGACATCGTATTAAACTTCACTTTTTGACATTTTACTGATTTTTCAGTCACTTCCGGTTTCGGCGGAAATGACAGTAACTTACAAAATTCTTCATAATTTTCTGAATCTAATGATAAGTGATATTTGAGACGTAATTTCTTTTCTATTTTAATTTTTAGTTTGCCATTTAGGTCTGTTTCAATNTTTTAATGGAACACCCTGTATATTTATCGTTTTTTAAATTCCTCTACTTTTTCTGATTACAGCAATATACCGGATATAAAACACGAATAATTAAAATTAAACTAGATAAAAAAATTAAAAATAAATCTAATAATATCAAGTGTTATCTATAATTTAAACTAATACAACGATGGTATACCCCCCTTTTTCTTTTTAGTTTTGAAAATAAATTATTGCAATTTGGGACATCGTATTAAACTTCACTTTTTGACATTTTACTGATTTTTCAGTCACTTCCGGTTTCGGCGGAAATGACAGTAACTTACAAAATTCTTCATAATTTTCTGAATCTAATGATAAGTGATATTTGAGACGTAATTTCTTTTCTATTTTAATTTTTAGTTTGCCATTTAGGTCTGTTTCAATTTACTTTAATCGATCCATACAATGCTACAAAAATCAAAATCCCATCAAAATAAAGTTCATCGAACAGTTTTTTGGGACGTGCATATCAAATGAAACTATCTTTTGGTGGCACACCCTTCTTAAAAATTATAGTAGTAAATTAACGCACGTTAAAGTTCGTCCTTTATAAATAATCGTGATTATCTCCAAAACCGTTGAAGATAAGTATAGGAAACCTCTATATTCCAAATCAATGAATTTAAAATAAATATCTTGCTTAAATTACATACATATTGATTTAACTAATTTTATCTTATTTAAATAATTTCTCAAACCCTAGATAAAAATTCAAACCGCATTAACTGAAGCTTTTTTGTCGTACCTTTACTAATTTTCATGTCACATGATATGAATTTTTTCAATTTATTCTATCTACCCTATCATTTGTAATCATTTCCAAATACAGTAGCTTTATATACATATCCCAAGCCAACTGTATTTCCAAATATCTGTGTAATGGATCATTTAACTATTGAAAACAAGATGGCGCTGTATCGAAAGTGTAAAATTGAACGTGAACGATTAACTTTATACTTTATATATCTGTCACGTAAAGAAGTTATTGCTTGGGTTACACGAGTCACAATATAGCATGCAGATGTTTTGCTTACTCCTGCAAAATCACCTGCTGCAATTAACAAACTTCCTGTAGCATAGAATCGTAAAGTCAAAAATAATTTTGATGCTGGCGATATTGCATTATTTCGGTCTGTTGTACATTTAATTTGATCCTCATTTGTATTTAATAACATCAAACAAGTTTGTTTCTTCAGCCGAAACCGTTTGAAAAACTCTAGCTCATCATATTCTTCAAAATAATTGGGGCTGTAAAAGGAAATGTACCTATGTAGGACTTAATTTTAAACCAAATTTTCATTATCTCACCGATGTTTAAATACTTTTGGATGTCGGCGTAATACTAGATTTTCAACAAGTTCATCCTCTTCGTCTGAATCAAATACATTTAAATTGATTGGATCCATTTTAAGGAAACTTTCTACAGCTTTTATAATTACAAGAACTTTAAACAGTAACACTGTCTAGTCTACAAGGTTTGAGGTTATAACGCCATTGAAAATGACAACTCATAAAATTCGACGCGAGACGCATCGACCAATAGAAAGCAAGAATAACTATGTACGGAGTATATCCCTTGAAATTCAGAGGGATAAGATATTCCATAGTTTATACCAAGAATAACTTTATTCCATGATTGTAGAACGAAATTTTAGAAAGTTATTCCAAGTATAGCTTATTCTTAGTATATACTCGCATTGTAGAACCGGCCCTAAATATCAAGTTTACATCATATGGCTCCTCCTTGTAACGAATGCGAGAACTAAAATTTGGTCAACTATTCGGCCATAAGAAATATAATACTATATTTACTTATACAATGGTAGTACGTACCTGTTTCTCAAATTTGATGCCTTTAAAAAGAAAATTGGAAATATAATTTTAAACGAAAATTTCCTATGAATGTTGGTCCCACAATGTTTGATAAACAAGTTACAGGGCGATAAAATTAAGTTATCAGAAACATTTTTTTACTAACTCCAAAATAGTTAATTGAATTCAAATAAAATTCAGTTCAGGTTATTTAAGATATCGATTGCAAACTTTTGATGGGAAAATTCATTTCCAATAACAGATTCAGAAGGTAAATGAGGGTTTTTATCTTACAAAGAATGATTATCCTTGGCGTTTTCGGTAAAACAATTAATTCTTCTGAAATAACATATTAAAAGATTTTCTTATTCAATAACATGCATCGTTTTATAGAAAACTGCCAATAAATACTTTTATGCGTTTTGTCGGTACATATTCCGAAAATTTAAAAAAGATTTTTCTCAAATTTACTGACACACCCTGTATGTCAAGTGTTTGAAATAGTTTTCCAAATGGTGTAGACATCAAACATTTTTTGTTATTCATCTTTGTCTTGGTACCATTAATTATGATATGCATTATTTTCATGGATACATCAGATATTTACGTTTATGATAGGTACTCGTAATTGTATTAGGATTTATTTACAAAGTATCCAGCAGCTCACCTCTTTTTTTAATAGCTTAACTGCTTCTAATTAGAGATCTTTAAACGAAAGTCACAGTTGGCCATGGCCCATTCGAAATCGAGAGCATTTAATGTTTTACAAAAATGACATTTAATGACATTTCATATCTTTTCCTTTTATCGAAATTATAAAAGAAACAGGTACTCCTATGTATACAATTAGATGTTATTTAAGTTATTTAAGCATTATTATTTTCCATTTACATGTTGCATCTTCCTTATTATTTTAGGTTGTAATTCAATACTGTTGTAAGTACATATATTAGTGCAATATTTTTGTTTCTGAGATAGATATTTAAAGTTACAAAAGCTTTCCTGTGTAGAAATTCTATTTATAGAGAAGTAGGCTATTATCCCAAATTACTCCACAAACATCAAAATTATGGTACAGGAAAAAATATGTACTTTTTGATGTGTCACTGACCAGGTAGTTGTGCCTAAACAAAAGTTGTTTAACTTTTTTTTTAATTAATAAATTAGTTTTTTTTTTTGGTTTGAAGTAAAGAAAACCGAGGATTAAATTTTCAGCATCTACTTAATATGTTTTAAAGATATTCAAGTTATTCTAAAAGACCCCTGAGCCACTTTCATGGAATTAACCACATTCGACACCCGAGGTAGAAATACATTGGCGGCGTGGCGTTCACCGTAGCAGCTTGCAGCGCATACTGCGTTTTGCAGTTATGAAGGCGTGTTTCAACATAAGTGTATCGTCCTGTGCATTATCAGTGTAATTTCTCATTAAAATAAATCAATGCCGGTATAATTATTTTAAGACAATTTTTCCAAATGAAAATTTCAAGGCACGCTACTTCTGCGGTAAATTGTTACAGTAGTTCCGATAAAAGAACTTTATTGGCTTATTCCTTTCTTGGAATTCTATCTGACTATACTTTATTTGAGTGACTAAATATCTATAAAAACATTATTATCGGTTACCCTAAAATCCTCTGTTACTAAAAACTACAACCTATAAACGCTACTCAAGTACCTACAACTGTTATTCTTTAACAATTCGCTTATCTGAGGAAATGATTATCAGGAAACACATCATCGATCTTACATAACATTGACCGCAATCCCTTGCGTCTAAAAAAAAGAAAAGGAACTTTGTCACGCTATTTTTATCTTTGCAAAGAGCCCCCAAGGTGTCCAGCGACTGACGTCTGAAAGCAGAGCTTTCGGAGATCACCTAAGTGATCGAAAATTTACCTAAAACGTTTACGTAATATCTTGAGTGAGTTTAGATTTAGTTAAAAAAACTCTTTTTTTATTTCAATCACTCTTTTCAGTATATTTCAACGTGGTGCTTTAAAAATAAGTCAAAACACACTTGTTTATTTATTATCAATATGCCTTAGTCACAGATACTGCAAATGTTTATGAATGTATGTAAAATATTGCTAGAAAATTTTAGAAATTTAAGATTTCGAAATTAATAAGTAAATTTTTCTCCAACTGCACAATTAGAAAATAAAAGGAACATTTGGGGTTTTGTCTTTGTAGCGTTCTGCAAATTAATCTCCTGAATTTAAATTACCTTCAGTTTTGTAAAAATAATATTTATCATACCAAATATAATTTACGCAAGCTAAGCGTTTCTTTAATCTGTATTACAATATATTTTACAACGGGTAAGCATCTTATAATACCCCTGTTGAATATGCAACACCTAATACTACCCGATGCAGAATGAAAACAGGTTGAATAATTGCTATGAGTTTTTATCTAGAGATGGCGCCACATGTGTCTCACAGATACTGTTTGACTCAAGGTCTAGTTGTATTCATCAAACGCCAAGTTCTGTACTCTGGTTTCACCTCAGAACGAATAAATCTTTCGCCTTTTACTAAAGATTTCCGTGGGGTGGAACACTCAAATGAGTCTATAAACAATTTTTTTTGTGCCCGGCGGGAACGCTGGGCCTGTAAGGTTAATTAAACATAATGTTTTTTATAAGTTAAGGTAGTTAGGAGTGTTGTGACGTGAATTTGTATTTGTAGTTCTTCTTCTTTCACGATCACGAGAATCAAATGAATAGTTCATGGAACATGGAACTATAGTAGGATCGTATACGNAAATTACATTTAAAATAAATAGTTTATGAGAATAAAGGAATTTTTGTAGCAACAAGGGTGCCAGACCTGAACTGATCCTCTTGTCCCTTCATAATGTATAAAGAAATTATTCAATTTGTAAAACCCTTAAACGCGTACTTCATTGGTTTCCTTGACAGGCAATGATTTATTACTTTGCATCGAATATGATCGTACTATAGTTCATTTCCTTACCTTTAGTTCACATGCTCATCTTGCATTCATTATCCATTCCCAATTCCCATTCCCATTGAAATTTATTGATAAAACCACAGAATAAATAGCTAAGCGTAGCTATTTATTCTGTGATAAAACGGATGCAATAATGAATAATGGAAGACGAACACAAAAACGCTGTTGCTGTTGAGAAACTAAACTATATAGAGACTAAAGTGCTATACACACAGGGTGAGTTTTTTTCGATATGAGGAAAGATGAACAGTATTTAAAAAAAAACGTCATGGCTGACTAGATATTTGGAAAAATCTGAATTCGGGCAATTCTTTCAAATGCGTGTAGCTCCGTGCTATTTATTTTACAAAAAAATTTTAAATTACGAAGTTTCAGGTTTTTGCAGTGTTAATAAGACAGTGTGATCAAATTGTTCGTGTAGTGTAACACTTTCGTTTTCAAGTTATAACATAAACTTCAAGTTTTTTAAATGTATACTATAGTTAGAGCTATGAGCTAGAAAAAATATATTTTTTATGCTTTCCAACGATATATTTCGTATTGTTATTTTGAAAAATGGAAGAACTGCAGCGGTTCACAATAGTCTATATGTGTCAGAGCACCGGAGCAGTGTGCGACTGGCATATTTTAAATAAAACAATAATTGTTAGTGTGTGTATCACTTTATATTGTGTGTGTGTGTCTTTAGGTTTTTAAGGTGTACATAGTTTTTGTAGATATAGAAAAAGTGTGGGAGAGACAGAAAGAAAATCCACGCAGGATAGAATTTAAGCGGACAGTGATCGTTGTTAGATACATATTGTATAGAAGACTTGAAAGAATAAAGGTGTTGCAATCTCAGTTGTGATTTATTCGCTTCATATACATTACAATAATAATAAATAACAACTGGATTTATTTTCATATTAATTAACTT
The DNA here is from genome assembly GCF_000390285.2 of Anoplophora glabripennis. NCBI lineage: Eukaryota > Metazoa > Arthropoda > Insecta > Coleoptera > Cerambycidae > Anoplophora > Anoplophora glabripennis. The sequence goes on along the minus strand of NW_019417314.1, from coordinate 49,040 downwards.
AAATTATAATGATGGAAATCATAATTTGTGGTAAGTAAATGAAATACTCAACAAAGACACAAAAAGTATCAGAATGAACGAACCATTATTTACTTTAAAGATATTAACGAAATTACTAAAAGCGTTGTCAGTAAACATTTCGATTGTTTTCACAGCCATCTACGTCACCGAGCAATTGAAAAGTTAAAAACAGCTGCAGTTCATAGCAAACTATGGTTTACATTTAAAAAAACTTGAAGGTTATGTTATAGGTAACTTAAAAACGAAACTACACGAACAATTTGTTCACACTATCTTATTAACACTGCAAAAACCTGAAACTTTGTAATTAATTTTTTTGTAAAGTAAATAGCAACAGAGCTACATGCATCTGAAGGAATTGGCTGAATTCGGATTTTTCCAAATATTTAGTCAGCCATGACGTTTTTTTCAAAAAATAAAAGTTAACATTTAATAAGGATTAATAAGGATAATTAAACTGCACATATTTCCTCATTTAAGCTTTTTTGTATCTCTGCTACTTGGCCAGATCCCTACATTAAACATCGAAAAAAAATCACCCTATATAAATTTTATGACACACTGTTAGAATTAGAAGTTATAAAAAATTTATTTCTGGATTATTAAATAATATAAAACAAAACAAAAATTATCCAAGTTATTTTTGCACGATTTATTAATAGATTAATCACTTTTTATTTTGAAAAAAAAAAATTAAAAATAATTTATGTTTCTGTCTAGTTTAATAAGCGCGACATATTAGTGCAAAATAAAATTAAGTAGTTTCAAGTTTGAAGTACTAGATGCTTGAAGTATGGTTAATCTTGTCCATGAAATGCACAATCATTACCATAAGTTACGATTTATGATAAAAAATATAATTCAAGAAACGACATTAACATATAAAGTAGGTACAAAATTGTTTTAATTCAGTTATAACTATCTAATATTCTCTATAATCTTTGATTTTCCTGAATCAAAGATTTATCCATGCATAGAATCTAATGTAATATTGCCTAATTATAATAAAGTGCCTTATGCCACTATCACGTTTTTCTAACGCGAAGAGTGCAAATCTGTTTATTATTTCTAGTTCCTTGCTTTTGCCCAATCCAACAACTATCGTGAGTTCTTTTCCTTCACTCGTTCCTCTGTGTGGATGTATGGAGTATGGAGTGAAACTGTATAAATTGTTTAGTTCACGGTGAATTAGACGTTGAATAAAAATTTAGTGAATTAGTTCACCTAGTTTATTTCGAACTACACACTTCTGTTCTACATTTTTACTGATTGTGTTCTGTACAACGACCTTGTGGATCATTATTCAAACTCAACACGTTTTTCTATTTTTATTGAATTATGCTGTAATGCGGACCATTATTCACAGTTATTCACATAAAATTTTATCAAATGGTAAAGCTTTACAAAGTTTTCCTGCGATCGTACTCTTAAAACTGTGTAATGTGTTAATAGGTATGTAGAGGCCTTTTATGCCTTTTAATATGATTAATGATTTTATTCCATTGTAACCAAATCTCTTATAACATCAATATTATTTAACACATGTTTGGCTCCAATAGTTATAATCGTCATAAGTGATAGAAGTGATTTAGAGAGCGGACAATGTGTGTCTTTAACCCGAAGAATAGGTCAAATTTTGATAGAGATGTGTACGCGTTCAAAAATGTATTGTGTATAAACTATGCAAAATGTAATTATTATGTATAGCACATATATCGTATTATCCTCGCGAAGATTTGTACCCTTTATTTAAAATCCATAAATCATGTGAACAGGTTAAATAACGAGAAAATAATTAAGTTAATTTAGTTCTAAAGAAATTTATTTATTTATTTATTTATAGCTTTATAGCCCAAAACAATGTCCACAAATTACTTAAAGCTAATTGCATATAAAAGTACAGCAAAGATTATTATAATAGAAAATGTTAATTTACAATAATAGTTCCCTTTAAAAAATTTTTAAAACTACGAGCGAAATATGAAAAATATCTAGAGAACTACAGTATAAGTTAAAATGTCTGTATATTCTGTTTATAGGAGAATTTTGACCAGAATTAGTTCGATAAAGTCTCAAGAAACAGTGCATTTACTCTAAAATCATGTTGTGGTACATGTAAACTGATAATAAAGCTAATAAATCTGGGGAATCGATAAAATCATTAAGAAGCTTATACAAAAATACTGTTTCGGCAATAATTCTTCGATTCTCCAATGAAATAATGTGATAATGATTTCGTAACATCGTGCTACAATGAAAAGAATACACACCACTCTTCTTGTAGTGTAAATATCGCATAAATCTGTTCTGTATGGCCTCAAGTCGAGACTTGAGATATATGGTATATTGAGAACTCCATACGATAGATGCAAAATTAATTATGCTGTGCACGTATGCAAAATATACAGACTTAATAGCAAAAATCGACCTAAAATTTTTGCAAACTCTGACGATGAAGCCAAGCATTTTGTTGCTTTTTAAAGTTATATAATCAATATGTGAAGAAAAACTCAATTTCCTGTCAAAAACAACCCCAAGATCTTTTATTTCTTCAACTTGATTTAAAATATTCTTATTAAAGTTATAATTATTAGAGTATATATTTTGGTTACGGGTAAAACAAATATAGAAGCATTTACTTAAATTTAATTGAAGCTTGTTCGATTTACAGTATTCAAAGAAAGAGTTTAAATCTTCCTGGTAGGCAATACAATTATCGGAATTATTTATTTGGAAGTAAATTTTCAAATCGTCTGCGTAGAGTAAAAATTTACAAAATTTGAAACAATGACGGATATCGTTGATATATATTAAAAATAGTAAAGGTCATAAATGTTATCCCTGAGGAACACCTGACATTGCAACGTAGGGGGGAGATTTGTAACCACTAATAGTTACCAATTGCGACCTGTTGAAAACATAAGAGGTAAGCCATCTCAGTTGGTTACCTTGTATACCAATTTCAGACAATTTAGATATAAGTATATTATGATTAATTTTATCGAATGCTTAGCTAAAATCGGTATACACGGCATCCACCTGAGTCTGGCTATCCATAGCACGTGTAATATATTGGGAGTATATTACTAAATTGGATTCGATAGATCTATGTGGAAAGAATCCATGTTGCTCAATAATGATAGACGATTTAACCGCGCTAAGTAAATGCTTATAACATATACGTTTAAAAATTTTACTAAGAATATTTAATTTACTAATTGGCCGATAGTTGGAAACTTCGTTTTTATCACCTTTTTTGTAAAAAGGAATCACAAAAGCTTGCTTCCATGTGTCAGGAAAATCTCCCTCTTCAAGAGACTTGTTGAATAACAAAGTGAGGTTACAAAGGGAATTTGCACATTTTTTACAAAAAATTGAGGGAATACCGTCAGGTCCGGCCCCTTAGTTTTCGTCTAGTTCAATTAAAGTATTTAATACTTCGTCTCTCGTTACAATTACATTGTTAATATTGTTGATATTATTGAAATTATTGATTTTAATAGGACACTGGTCATACGGTTCATAGACACTTTGAAAAAAATTGGCAAAATGCGTACAAATGTCTACACCATTGAAAATTATCGCCATGTTTAAAAGAATTAGGAAAAGAACCACGACCTTTTTGAGAAGAAGCATACTGCCAACATTTTTTAGTGTTTTTAGGTATTGAATGTTCTAAAGATTTTATATAATTAAAATAATCTTTACGTATAAGTTTCTTAGATCTATGCCTTAAAGTACAGAACAATTTATAATCAGATTCATTTCCATAAGTTTTCCATTTTTTATGAAATTTTATTTTTTCTTTAATAACATTAATAGTATTGTTTGAAAAGTAGAAAGGAAACTTCTTATTTACAATTTTCTTAGGAACATAATTAGTTATAACATAATTAATTTTCTCGTAAAAAATAAATAAAGATTCATTTATATTTTTGTTCATAAAAATATCATACCAATTGATAGTTTCTAAATAGTTATTGATTGCAATGTAATTAGTTTTTTTAAAGTTGGGTATAAAAGTATTGTTAGACTTTAGTGATTTAATTAAAGGACAAGAGAAAATAAATTCAAGACATGGGTGATGAGCGTCCTCATCAACAAATGAACTGTTGCAATATTGTAAACTATATTATGTTATCACAATTAGATATAATTAAATCTAATAATCTATTGTTAATGTTTAATACTGAATTAAATTGTTTTAACCCACAATAGGAAAATGTGTCTATTAATGTAGAAGATCTTTGATCAACATTTAAAGGAGTGAAGTGTAAACAATTATTTACAGAGACCCAATTGACAATAGGTAAATTGAAATCACCGCATATGAGAAAAATGTCATCAGGTAGAGAAGTGAACAGTTTATAAAGATTATTACTAAAGCAAGCAGCGGCATAGATGTCAGCTGGAGGTAAATAAACGCAGCATAAATGTATTTTAACTCTCTTGTCGACTACAAGTGATGCCCATATATCCTCCGCTTGAAATGAAATGACACTCGCGCCCATCTATAGTCCATCTATCGACATCGGTTGCGTTTATCGAATTCCTATTGGCCAGAATTCAAACTGCAGCCCTATTATGAATGGAGCGTGAGTTGGACTATTCTATCATGTGCGTCGCCTGACGATATTCGTTACATTGACTCCTAATTTCCAATTAAAAGAACGACACTATTTTTAATCGAACTTTGTTTAATAAATATGTAGTATACAATTTCTGATTTTCTAAATATTTTATATCGCCTAAAAATGTATGTACCGTGGAATTTTCGTGAATTATCACGTACATTTCCGATGCATACCCGACACGCCACAGCGTCATGGGTAATGTATCTGTAGTAGGATCATATTCGATGCAAAGTAATAAATCATTGCCTGTCAAGGGAACCAATGAAGTACGCTTTTAAGGGTTTTACAAATTGAATAATTTCTTTATACATTATGAAGGGACGAGGGGATCAGTTCAGGTCTGGCACTCTTGTTCCTACAAAAATTCCTTTATTCTCATAAACTATTTATTTTAAATGTAATATATTATAAATCCAATTTGTTTCCTAAATTCCACATATGTACTACATTTTATCTCTGTACGCGCCACTGTTGTTTACTTGTTTTTTGGAAGCGCTATCTAATTGACGGCAAAGCTCGCCAGGTTAGTATTTGACGTATAACCGACCAGTTCGTACACTTGATGCACCTGGGCGACTACAGCTACTACCAGAACACAATGCCTATGTAGCGGTATTTCAGATTTTACATTGAATTTCATTTTAAATTTGAAATGATTTATCTTACGCCTCCTAAAAATGATGACACGATTTTCCTTTGAAAAAAAAGCCCGACATCTTTTTGCTCTACTTTGCATCGAATACGATCCTACTATAGGTTTATGAATGACATATCTATGTTCAAGGTTAAAGTCACAAATTGTCCGCTCTCTGAATATATGTAAATGCTGTTACAATTGCAATTATGTTTACCGCCCATATCCAAACACGTGACGCATAATAAAATGTTGCCTAGAAACTGGCTATTTTCCTGATATTCGGAAATTATCCATCATTAGATCTCTTGCGAAGAAGAATAGTCTAGACATTTTTTTCTGATTTAAAATCAGTTAATATAATCCCCACTTTATCGAAGGTATTGAAGAAAGTTATCCAACCTCAATTATATAATTACGTAATTGAAAGCAAAATTATTCCTTCATGACAGTCTGATTTTCGCAAGAATCACAACACTACGGCAATTTCAGCAAATATTCTAGATAATGCATTACGATCTTTGAACAATAAAAATGGTACATAATTAGTTTTGCTAGATTTCTCTAGAGCATTCGAAACTCTCGATCGTTCTCTTTTATGTGCTAAACTGCACTTTATGAAAGTTCTGTATGTATTGTTTTGATATCTACTTGTCTAACCGTCGACAGACAGTTTTATTTAATATTGTATTTTGAGATATTGCCCTATAACTTCAGGTATTCCCCAGGAATTCGTTTTATGGCCAGTGCTGTCTTTGATATATCGTCCCTATTATCACGTAGAGACTGCAGATATTTTTCATTCTATCAGATATAGTGAAATGCAATGTTATGCTGTTGACAACACTCAATTATCTTACTCTTTTAAACCAGAAAATAAGAGATCTGCTTGTGATTACATAAACAGCGATTGAAATAAGGCATCAAAGTACTCAAAATAATAACTTAAAATTAAATTTACATAAAAGCACGATCAACTGCTTCTATTCTAGAATTATATGGAGAAATATTCATATTAAGAATTTCAAAGTTCGAAAAAACTTATTGAAGCATACGCACTTCCATTAATGAATTATTGTGGAAATATTGTTTATTTTGCCTATTTAGATAGTCAAACAAAAAATTGTCTACAACAAATTTAATATTTATGTTGCCGATTTCTATACCGATTAAGAAAATATGATCGCATTTCAAATAAAATAAATGAATCCGATTGGTTAAAGTTAGATAATATGTACATACCTATAATCTTTTTAAATATCACATGTCTCTCTTTGTTCATAAAATTATGAATAGTTCTGAATCCTTATACCTCGGGCAAAAATTAATTGTTAAGCGGCAGTTTCACATAACAGTTGACAGTTATCGCAGCGATTTTTAAGAGGTGGGGGATTTTCTACTGTGATAGATTTACTATGTACCGATTGACTATACTTTTAAATTTCAGTAATATATTCTTTTTTAAAATGGCGCCGAATAAAAAAGTAGTGATAAATGGTATTACCACTTGTTTGGTAATAATGAAAAAAAAGTTATTATTGAAGAAACAGTTATTATCTAAACGAAAATACATGAAAAAATCTCCACACTGTTAATGTACTGCTGGTTTGCTTTCATTATCGAGGTATCGGACATCCATGTATCGTAGGTTGCTTTCCTATAATGCTGTCAATCTATAAGTAGCAGTTTAGATAATACATTAAAAAACCTAACACTTGTTCAATTAAAAAAAATGTGTAAAATACATTTTCTCAAAATGCAGTAACTAGCCTTTCTACATACATTTTTTGTGTCTGGTTTTTGAGGTTAAATTTTACTTTTTTATCTTTTATATATTTTATTTTTCTATTTTTTTTTTGTCAATTAATTTTTTAATACTGTCGTTTTAAGAATGAATATGCTTCTGTAGTATTTTATTTTATTTTTTACCTCTTTTTTGCGCGTATTGTATACGTTTACATCATCCGAAACAATTTAATATACCTATATGTATAATGAATTAGATTTTTATGAGGTTAAGTAGAGTAGACATTGGCAAGACTTCGCCTTATGTAGGTGAAATTGTATTTTGTTTTATACAATTTTCAAAAAATAAAGACAAAACTATTAAATAATTATTGTGGAGTTGAGTTAGGAGGAGGATCCAGGTCCCAAAGTTCCTTTTTTTCGTGCGATAGTTCCCCCCTGGTATACAAACACACACACATTGCGTTGCGTTTTATTTTTTTAATTTCAATATACCGTTCAGTTTTTCTCTCTACTTTCTGCCCGTCACAACGAATTCTAAGCACTAGAAGGAGCTTTGTGTATTCTTATACATGTGTTTTAACTGTAGCAAACATCTAAACAGAGAACTACCTGATAAATAAAGATAGATAGTGTCAAATGTAAACAATGAGACACAACGGTAGTGATGTACTGTCAAAAAAGGCAAAATATTAAAATTTACAAAATACCAATACACATTTGAAAGGATTATTCAATTTATAAATAATTTTTACATATTGGTGATATAATTAAATGCTTTTATTCAACACGTGTATATAATGATACTATAATTTCTTTGGTATTAAAGGAATAATGTGGCCTATAAGTCACTAGTGAGTGAGTGAGTCATAAGTCACTATATATTAAGTTATGAGTTATAAAACCCACAAGTGACTTATAGAAATCATAAAAAGACAAACGTTTGGTTTATTTTTCTAGTTTTTATTAGAAAACCAATTTGAAACAGTAATAAGTTAACAAATAACCTAAAATGCTACAAACTTACAATCTACCTACTTATTAATATTAACATTAACATTTATGGTAAAGCCGTAATTTAATATTTGAAGGAGCACCATCAAAAGTAAGAGAAACTATTTTGATTCCTAATTCACTTAAAAATTCTAAACATTTTTTTAACAAATTAGCTTTTTCTCCACCACTTAAACCGTTTGTCAACCCAACAGGTATTTTCCAATGACTATTTATAGCTACAACCATAAAAACAAGGGCTTCCGTAGCTTCTGGAATATTATCCCCATATACTTCAGTGCCGACATCAACATATCCAGTGAATCATTTCCCATTCCACTCAACACGTAGACGTTTCGTCAAATACCAAACTGCCCAAAATTTCACTGTTTCTTTCTCTTACTTTCATTTTAACAGCAGCAAAATGATCAGAACAAACAAAAATGTCGGTAATATTGACATCACCTAGGGAGAGCTTCCACAAGTTTCTCCGTTCCAGATTCTTAGGAAATCTAAAAAATACAGGTATTACTCATAATATACTTAAATATTACTGAAACAGGAAAAAATAAGTTGAACAATTAAAAAATATATCAATTTATTAATTTAGATAATGATTTAGTCAGTATTTTATCACTGCTAATTAAGTACTAAATGTAAAACACCCTTATGTAATTCCTCAAACGCCGCCCATGTTGCTTGTTTCCTTACCTGTGAAAAGACCGTTGCTCGCCATTTTTAAATAAAACTTTACAAATAACACACTTTCTAACCATATCTTAGCACTAAATAAATGTCCATACATAAAAACTACACAACAATAAGAGTAAAATGCCACACTAAACACAAATAAACTCAAATACGTTAATAGCGGCTACACACTTTTCCTTTGACAGATGTCATCGACAATTATCGAAATGCGGACGTAGGCGGGAATATTAATTCGACCAATAGAAATTTGTGTCTCCTGAAGATCTGATTTATTTATGTACATTCGCAAACAAATACATCCAAAGCTCCTTCTAGTGGTTACAATTCGTTGGCCCGTCACCTATATTTTCCAGACGCCAAGTCCACATACAAACTTTTTTCGACCTGCCGCAGCTGTGCCTCCTACAGAAAACGAAACCCCAAAGTGTCCTCCTAATTTCATTATCTTCTAAAGCGCACGGTTAATTCTCAGTCGCCTCTATGAACCCTCTTTTCGCAGTTTAACCATCTTTTTCGTCCCGAGGCTAACATGATTTCACAGAAAATATTATTAAAAGCCCTTTTAACTCTTCAGTACAAAGAGGCGCATTTAACTGGCTACACCTACCTTCAATCTGGCGATAATATTTAAACCGCCTTTGTGATGTCTTCCAGAAATTCGTTTCGGGAGGTGTCGGAACTGAATATAAATATTCAAAAGGGTAATTTTGGCTATTAACGAAATGTATCTAGTTATTTACTTAGCAGGCGAAGTTTGAAGAAATTTGTATAGAAGTAGTCAGCGTGTTGTTTTAGGCAGAGTGGGCTCTTTGCTTTTCCATTTTAGTTGCTTTTTAATGGAAACTGCTTCGGGGTTGTTTCTGTTATTACTGTGCCGAATTTGGTAAAATAATGATTTAATAAACAGGCTTTCTTTGAATGGTAGGTACGAGAAATTTTCAAATAGGAAACTTCGGGAATTGCTTCATTTCCGGGGTGGATAATGACATGAATTATAAATGAGGGCCTCTAACTGTATAACTACGAACAAAGTAGAGAATGTTTGAAATTATTTGAATGTTATATATACATATAACTTGCCTGAATTTGAATATTACGCTACTTTGAAATATTCCATTGCTTAGATATGACGTTTTAATATTCCGTGTATGTATCGGGTGTCCCAAAATTCACGCAAGGTTTGAATTTTGCCCCATTCGTGCGGTAGTGTTGCTAACGAAAAAAAAAAATTCCTTACCAAGTCGTCAAACATAAAACTTCAGTTCGTGAGAGAGCTGCTGTGAGTGCAGGAACATCAATTCTACAGGGTGTATCTAAATAACACCGAAAAAATTCAAGGGGCGATTCTCCGATGAAAATTAATAGGGGTCTTTGGTATAAAATTTTTTGAAAAAACCCTCCCCTGAAAAGTTACGCCCCTCCTAAAATTACAAAAAAAAATTGTTTTTCTTTTTTATCTTCCACGTACATCAAGCTAAAGAAACCAAACTTGGTGAACATTATCTGTCAATAAAACTACACTTTTTGAATTTTTTTCAACCCTGAACTATTTTTGTAAGGGGTTGAAATAATCAACCCCTATGACATTTTTTCTTATAATTTTTTTTTCGATAAAATTTTTTCCTTTTAAAAAATATGTCTAAAAAACCCCATTCATTTACTAACTTTTTGATCTCTTCAAGTTTCTTCGAAAAGTTAAGGATTTATGACAAAAAAAAATAAATGTATTGTAATGTATTTTTAAAAAGATGAGCTGTTTAACGCGAGTGTATTTTGCCGAAAGATCTAGTGGCCTGTTCTTTACAATGGAATCCGTAGAAACAAATGTCAATGTCATTTATTGTCATATTAAATAACATTTTATTAAAAAACACTCAACCAAATAGTTGACCTATGATTCTACTAGGCTAAGAAGTTTGGAACTTAGACTAAAAGTGAACAAATGATGAATAATGTTATAACAGTAACAAAAAATAAAAATCTGTCGGATATTGACAATACAATCTACAAAAAATGTTGAAAATGATTGCCTTCAGCTTCAATACAAGCATCTACTCTTGTTCTCATAGAATTGCGTATGCGTTCAAATATTCCTGGTGAATTTTTTATCGTTTCACACCCTGCTACAATGCGGTTTCGCAAATCATTGATATCTTCAACTGGCCTTGAGTAGATCAAAGATTTCAGATATCCCCATATGCAAAAATCCAAAGGATTAAGGTCAGGGGAGCGGGCTGGCCAATTTACATATCCTCCTCGACCTATCCATCGATTGGCATACACCTCATCCAAGTGACGTCTTGCACGTATACTAAAGTGGGCTGGTGCACCGTCGTGCATAAACCATAAACGTTGCCTAATTTGAATGGGAACTTCTTCAAGAATAATAGGTAATTCTTCGAGAAGATGACAATATGAGTCACCATCTAATCGTCGTGGAAGAAAATAGGGACCAATTAAATGATCGTCGATAATTCCGAGCCACACATTTAATGAAAATTGATACTGATGATTTCCTTCAAAAAAGTCATGAGGATTTTCCTCAGCCCAAATATGATTGTTACGAAAATTTCTAATACAGTCTCTTGAGAAATTCGCCTCGTCAGTAAATAAAATATTTCTTAAGAACTGCGGCGCTTGGCCGATCATATTAATAAGCCATTGACAAAAAACCACACGTGGTAAAAAATCTCGAATCAGTAACGACTGCACCCGTTGGAGATGATAGGGATATAACTGTTGTTCTTTTAAAATTCTAAAAACTACCGAATGGCTTACATTTAGGACACGAGCTATTTTCCTGGTACTAGTTTCTGGGGATTCCTCAATTAAATTAAGTACGGCTTCATCGACAGCTTCAGTTCTAACTTCTCGGCTACGGCCACAGTCATGACTTCTCTTTTCAAATTTTCCAAGTTCCCGCAAGCGTTGGTGAATATTTGTGAACGTAGTATGGTGGGGTAATCTACGCTCTGGGTACTGTTCAGCATAAAGTCTTTGCGCTTCCAATGCATTACCGTTAGCATACCCATATGTAAAATGCATATCTGCCATTTCTAAATTCGAATAGTTAACCATATTTTCGGTTTATTAACTAATATTTTCTACACAAAATCATGAAACTTGTGAAATAGTAAGAAACAGTAACAATAAATGACATTGACATTTGTTTCTACGGATTCCATTGTAAAGAACAGGCCACTAGATCTTTCGGCAAAATACACTCGCGTTAAACAGCTCATCTTTTTAAAAATACATTACAATACATTTATTTTTTTTTGTCATAAATCCTTAACTTTTCGAAGAAACTTGAAGAGATCAAAAAGTTAGTAAATGAATGGGGTTTTTTAGACATATTTTTTAAAAGGAAAAAATTTTATCGAAAAAAAAATTATAAGAAAAAATGTCATAGGGGTTGATTATTTCAACCCCTTACAAAAATAGTTCAGGGTTGAAAAAAATTCAAAAAGTGTAGTTTTATTGACAGATAATGTTCACCAAGTTTGGTTTCTTTAGCTTGATGTACGTGGAAGATAAAAAAGAAAAACAATTTTTTTTTGTAATTTTAGGAGGGGCGTAACTTTTCAGGGAAGGGTTTTTTCAAAAAATTTTATACCAAAGACCCCTATTAATTTTCATCGGAGAATCGCCTCTTGAATTTTTTCGGTGTTATTTAGATACACCCTGTATACCGTGGCCAAGAACTGGTCATTTCGAGAAGGTATCAAGTAGATGGTTTCATTAATCGACGAAAATTGTCGCATTTGGGGTTCAGAGAACCCACTAGTAATTGTTGAGAAACCAATGCGTCCACAACGTATCACTGTTTGGTGCGGATTTTGGGCTGGAGACATCATCAGGCAAATACAATTAACAGTGCTCGCTATCGCTATGGATGTAGACAGCTCGAGAAACAATTCAATTACTGCATCATTTCGTGACTTCTTTCTTTGGGGTTTTTTTTGAAGTCTAAAATTTATGCCAACAAGTTCACGACTACCCACGCCTTGAAGAAGGAAATTGAGTGCTGTGTCAATGAAATTCAGCCGCATTTATGCAAAATGGTCATGAAAAATTTCGACAAAAGTGTGTTTTCTATCAAAATCAATTTTTGTGTGAATTTTAGACCCTTTAAAACTACCTAAAACTCATCTGCAAGGATTTATAAAATAAAGTACACACAATAGTGTTATGGCATTTTGATTAGAGCCGCTATTTGTAGGCAAGATTCAGAATTATCATTCACACTTTTTGGAACATTCTTTTATATTGTAGTGTATTTGTCGAGCTTTATTGAATGTTTACATCACATACAACATTAAAATTGATTTATGCATGGAGATAATGAACACAAACTATTGTGAATTTGCAAAGTTAATCTAATAACAATTGTGAATTTGCAATGTTAATCTAATAAAATATGTAACTCCATTTTTTATTATAATTTTCAGTTGTAACGCATTTTTTTATATAAGTAATTCATCTTTATTTAAAAAGTCAAACTCTGTCATTATTAACTTTGATTTTGTATTAAATTTATATCTGACTACTTACTAGATATAGATAATTTTGAGGGGTATTTTTACATTGGTATAAACCGCATAAAATATCTTTTTCACCATAATATCGCATGAACTATAGAATGGCCTACAAAAGCAAAATTTATGACAATTTACATGTCAATATTTTTTTTTCAATATCATCTTTTAATACCTCAGTTAAGTAAAAATTAAACGTCAAAAACTTCAGTCAGCTGTCATTAATTTAAAATTTATGTCCTTTAAGGAACTAATGTTCTTTTCAGAGGAACGATGTCCCATTCAACTGAGATTTTCGATAAATCAATACACTATACTGATTTTCATCAAGTATACCTTTTTTATGTAGAATTGTCCACGAAATTTAAAAATGAATCCCAAATGACTATCGTAGAAGTTGGAGTAAAAAATCCCGCTTTACTACCCATTCCTACGCCATTGACACCATACCAAATTTGAACCAATTTATCGTAAGCATACCAAAGATTTCATAAATAATACGATTTTAAAAACCGACCAACACGGCCCTGTACAGTGAAAACGGTGAGACCTAGACCCTTGCTTTATAAGGTAATTATTCTGAATTATTTATTGAGTTCTATTTGAGGTTAAAGTTTGATTCACCCGAACTATACACACTGTGGAACCAAATATCTACTTATACTAAGTACTTTTAAGTGTAAGAGTTAAAATATAAAAAATGTGTTCTTAAAAAAGTTAGGAAAACAAAGAAGTATATTAGAATTGGTAAAAATAATATTTACTAACAATGTAGAAACATTATTGATACTGTCGTTTGACTTTCTGTAAATATGTTAATATTCTATAGTTGTTTGACATACACTAATCTCGATACACCTACATAAATTAATTCTATTTTCAAAGGAGAAAAAGCAATGCGTTACAGAAATAAGTTATTTATTTTGAAATGGCTGTAATTAATAGAAGTAATTTGAATTATCATTAAAGTATAATAAAACTACAAGAGCTTATAAGAAACATATACATCTGCTATTTGATCTATCTCTAGTTACTAATTGAGAGCACATATTGCAACCACATAACGAGAGTTTCTATTTCAAATTTAATTATTTACGACACAGTTCGCTTCAGAGGCTGCTAAGTAGTTCCTGTATGAGTGTACATTTGCAAAATTAACTAAATAGAAAATTAGGACCGTTGACTGGAAGCTGCGTGTGCGTGTATCATTAGCGAAACCGGGATTAACCCTATCCTAAACCGGGACGCCTCTAGCGTAGGCAGCGACTGCAGAGGTCGTGTTTTCCGACAGGCCCAAGAGCCTTGTAATAATTCTTAATCCCTGAACACGCTAGCAATCAATCTTCCTAAAGATCGGTTCTATATGTATTACAGCATGACATTTTAAAAAGTTTATTTTTTCTTATAATATGGGTAATCTTATTTACAAATTCTTTCGCCTATATATCACTCTGACAGTAACAGAATATTCTTCGATTTTTTTTTTCGAAATGTCAATAATCTTTAGAGGAAAATAATTTGGTTCGTAATTACTTCGAGGGTGGATTAAATATAGCTTAACTTAAATTAGCTCACTGTATTTAATTGAGTAGGTACACATAGGTAGGTATACATTTTCTACCATTAGAACCATTTGTGTGTACGATGTGTAGAAATGTTCTACACTAATAGCTGTAATGGCCTATAGTAGGTGAAAAAGGTAAGTTTTACGATTGATTTGTCAGCCATGTATTATAAACTTCTATCTTTGTGATTATAAAAAATGAAAAAAATATCTATGATAATCTGCTGAAATTTCCAATGAAGTGGCAGGAAAAGTGAAAACAATCAGGAGGCAAAACATAAACGAAAAATTTAACTCTAGCGATGACGAGTGAAAAGCAGAAACGTTTGAAGTGTGCCAAATCACGGTTCCTTCTTCATTGAACTGAGCAGGACCCTGTTTATCAGAAACAGAATTCTGGAATCGAGTTCGAAGAATATACGAAATTCAAAGTTAATTTTAAACAAAAGGATTCGAAAAGTTCTTAGATGATGTTACTGTTGACTATATAGTAGAGCAAATAATTCTTTATGCCATATAGAATAATCGACATAACTTTTCTGTGACAAGAGAGGAAATCAGAATTTTTTTTGGAATTCTATTTTGTCAACACAAACTGCCTCAAGAACGAATGTATTGGAACACAGATGAAGATTTATGAGTAGTAGTAGCTTCAGCAGTGCTTCGAAACCGATATGACCAACTAAAACAAAATATACAGCACTATCCAAAAAGTTTGCACCATATGGGAAAAAACTTTATGTGTAAATTTAATAGATTCTCTCGATGGTGAGTTGTCTCTGCATGTCGTCAAATCAAAATAGCGCCCATCGAACTTCATAAAACGTTTATTATATACAAGGGGCAGACAAAAACTGCAAATCGGCTCAAGAGTAAAGTACCCTTATTTTCAACCCTAAGGAAAAATGTTTTAAAGAAAAGTTATTTATCTCTAAAAGATCAGCCCGAATATAAAATTTCAGTTCATTATGTTGAAAAAGCGATTCCTTACATTTTTGGAACTTTCTCTCGTACCATAATTCGAGCGAAAACATACATTACTAAAGTCACGTTTTTTTAGTACAAGAAAAATATTATATTTACTGAACACAAGTTGAATTAGGAACTAATAAGGCCATTACAAAAAATAGTGTAGAAAATAAAACCAAATTTGGTGCAAACTTTATTTTATGAATAATTTAAACGTTAATGTTAATTTAATGTTATTCAAGAAGTATCATCACCTGCAATGGTTTACCTATAAGTAGTTTTTTCTGTAGTCAAAAAATTGATTGTTAATAATATCAGTTTTCTTTTTATATCTCTTATTTATTTTTTTTCGTATTGCTAAAATAAAGATTGTTTCCACCTTATAGCAACCAGGGTTAATATTTTTTGAACGAATGAACTGTAACTGTTAATTTAATAAGTGGTGTATACGACGTTTACCATTTTACTTAGTTTTTATATTTTTCTTGAACATAAAATAAAGTTTGCTCCAAATTTGTCCTTATTTTCTACACCATTTTTTATAACGGCCTTATTAGTTCTTGATTCAACTTGTTTTCAGGAATTTTAATGTTTTTCTTCTAGAAGCGTACCATAAAAACGTGATTTTAGTAATGGATGTTTTCGCTCGAATTATGGTACGAGGGAAAGTTGCAAAAATGTAAGGAATCGCTTTTTCAACATAATGAACTGAAATTTTATATTCGGGCTAATCTTTTAGAGGGAAATAACTTTTCTATAAAATATTTTCCTCTAGATAATAATAATAATAATAATAATAATAATAATAATAATAATAATAATAATAATAATAATAATAATAATAATAATAATAATAATAATAATAATAATAATAATAATAATAATAATAATAATAATTTATTGATGTCAGAACATAAGATAAATGTTTACACAAGTCACAAAAGAAATATGACACCAAAAATATCAGTAATTAAAAATAGGTTAAAACTAAAGCAAGATATGTGAATAAATCATTAAAAAAAATACCACAAATAAATACTATAGATATATAAAAAGAGGCACTATTACAAAATACATAAAGAAATATATCACACATCACACACATTACATGGTATTCCTAGGGGACTAAGAAGAGTAACAAAATCATCATTAAAATAATCATCAAATGAGTAAAAAGCCTTCATTTTAAGAAAGTTCCTTATTCTCATTTTATAGTGAGCATTACACAAGGACCTAATTGCTTCAGGTAGTATATTAAAAAAGCGCACGCAATAGTAAATTAGAACCGACTCTAGTTCTACTTAGTCTAAGAGGAACAGGGTTTATATTGTACCTGTTTCTAGTAGGATAATCTTGGTTGGTTATTTTAAAGGTACTTTACTCTTAGTCAGATTTGGAGTGTTCGTCTACCCCTCGTATATAACACACGTTTTATAAGGTTTGATGGGCGCTATTTTGATTTGACGACATGCAGAGACAACTGACCATCAAAGAAATTTATTAAATTTACTCATAAATTCATCAGACACATTAAGTGGCAACGGGCACTGAATTTTCGTGAAATGGTAAAATATCCTTCACAGCATGTAGAGTATTATGAAAACTACTTTTCTACAACTTTTCTAAGAGAAAGGATTTCGGGCAATAGCCATTATTCGCGAAAGTATTCTACCACTTCTTCCAAAAACATGCGCAAAAATAGTAGGGATACCTATGAATACTGTTTTGATAAAAATAATCAAATATTGGTCGTCAAGTGGGTGGACAATAGCGTAGTAACAAGGATTACCAATTATGAAAATATTTACCCACTGCATAGTGTAAAGAGATGGTAGAAACAGAAAGAACGAAAAATCGATGTTTCACAACCACGATTGTTTAGATTTAGAAATTATAATCGCAGTATGGGTGGTGTGGATTTAAGTGATCTGTCTGTGAATACTTTCAGAATTGCTATTCGTGGCAAGAATCTTCTTCATTTGATGTTAGTGGACTTTATAATGGTTTCCCTGACCTGGATCACATTGATATTTGTGCGGTGAAATTGAAAATAACTAATGAATATTTTTTCATCTTCAATGTTTATATACCGCCAGGTTCTCGTTATGTTGTGTATGATAGTCTTTTTGAAGCTTTTGCGTCGCTTTAGCCATTGTATAGTTCTAATATTATTATTCTAGGCGATTTTAATATTCCGGGTTTTTCTTCTTACTTGTTGAATGATCAAGCTGACCAAACATTGCTCTCCCTCCACAATTTTATGAATTGTTTTAATCTAGACCAGCATAACTCTGTTCACAACACTAATAACAGAATTTTGGACCTTATTTTAAGTAATGTTCACTGCTCTGTTTCTCAAGCTCAGGAGTTGTTGCTACCGGTTGACTTACATCATCCGGCTCTTGTTGTTGACATAGATTTTCCAGCTGCTGACAGTGTTAATGCCTTTCCTTTGAACAGAGACATAGGTTATTTGAATTATAAAAAGGCTGACTTCCATAACTTATATCATGAATTGTCTTTAGTGGATTGGACCATTCTATCTTCATTTACACATGTAGACAATGCTATTGAAACTTTTTATAATATATTGAATGGTATTTTGACGAAACATGTTCCCAAGAGTAAATTTTCAAACTATAATAGGAAATTTCCTAGATGGTTCACAAGAGAAGTTATTTCACTTTGGAAAAGTAAAAACAAGGCATATAAACTGTATAAGTCCACTAGATCTCCTTTTGATTATGAAGAATTCAAAAATATTAGAGCTTCTTTTAAGAGTCGGGCGAGCATTGCCTATACTAATTTCATTTCTGATGCTGAGCGTTCGCTGAAAACTAATCCAAATACTTTTTGGTCATACATAAATTCTAAGCGTGGTACTACATCTATTCCATCTACCATGACACTCAATAATGTTAACATTGATGATCCGCAGGATATTATAAATACGTTTGCTACTTTCTTCTCTAACGCTTTTGATTCCGTAGACAATGTCGATGTGTTGTTTGATGATGCACATATTTCTGTTCTTCATAAACCCAGCATTTCTGAGTCGGATGTACTCGCTGCCATTAAAAGGATTAAAGCTAATATGTGCATGGGACCCGACTTAATCCCAGCCTTTCTTGTCAGAGACTGCTCAGCGGTGTTTTGTAAACCTTTGGCGATTTTGTTTAGACTTATACTAACATCGGGTAACTTTCCCACTCTATGGAAATTGTCAAGAATTACACCCATTTATAAAAAAGAAGCTAAAAATGATTTTGCTAATTATAGACCTGTTTCGATTTTAAGTAATTTCTGCAAGGTACTGGAGGTAATCTTGCATTCACATATTATGCATCATGTATCTAATATGATTGTATCTGAACAACATGGTTTTGTTCAGGGTAGATCTACTATTACTAATCTGGTATGTAAAACACAATTTATATCTGAAGTTCTAGATCGAGGGGGTCAGGTGGATGTCATTTATACGGACTTCTCTAAAGCCTTCGATAAGATTAATCATGCGTTGCTCTTGCAGAAGCTTAATCGATTTGGGTTTGGCACCGACTTGTTGAGTGTATTTAGATCATATTTATCTGATCGGTATCAGTTTGTCCAATTTCGAGGTTTCAGATCGAACAAGTTCTCTCAGACGTCTGGTGTTCCTCAGGGTTCGATATTGGGCCCTCTTTTATTTGTGTTGTTCATTAATGACATTGTTGAAGATCTAAATGTGCATTACCTTCTGTATGCTGATGACGTCAAATTATACCGTAGAATTGACAGCCCTAATGATTGTGACGATCTGCAAAACAATCTTTTGACCTTCAGCAATTGGTGTAATAACAATAGATTACCCTTAAATGCATCCAAATGTAGAGTAATGTCTTTTTATCGCTTATTAAATCCAATTTTATTTAATTACATGCTTGACGATTGTGTGCTCGAGAGGCCTGATTTTGTAAAGGA
The DNA here is from genome assembly GCF_000390285.2 of Anoplophora glabripennis. Classification (NCBI taxonomy): domain Eukaryota; kingdom Metazoa; phylum Arthropoda; class Insecta; order Coleoptera; family Cerambycidae; genus Anoplophora; species Anoplophora glabripennis. The sequence continues at coordinate 29,270 of NW_019417314.1, read as the reverse complement.
TCTGGGAATTATTTTTGATTCAAAACTTAGGTTTGCGCGTCATATGGAGGACTGCATATCTCGGGCCTATAAGAACTTGGGGTTTATTCTGCGCAATGCAAGGGATTTTAAAGAGTCTACATCGCTTAGATTATTGTATATAACTTTCATTAGATCTAAACTTGAATATGGCTCTGTCATATGGAGTCCGATCTATGAATTTCAGATTTCCGCGATGGAAATGGTTCAAAGAAGATTTTTCAAGTCGGCAGCATTTATATTGGACGGTGTTTATCCTGCGCGAGGAACACAACAGGCTATATTTTATAACCGTTTCGAATTGCAAAGCCTAATTTCGAGGCGTCAAATGTGTTGTGTACGGCTTCTCTTTAAGATTGTACATTATTTAGTTGTTTCCGATGCTTTGCTGGCGTATTTGAATTTTAGGGTGCCTAGGCTTAACAATCGATTTAGCAATGCATTCCTTATACCTCAAGCCCGTACCAATGTTTTGTTAAAATCTCCATTGTATCAAATGATATATAATTATCGTGCCGTTGAAAATGTTTTGGACATATTTTCATGCACACTTGCTGATGTGAAGCGCTGTTTTTTGTAGCTTTTCTTGCTTCTTGCGTTTGACCTATTCCTTTTTAAGTTTGTATGATTTATACTTTTGTCATATAGGTGTCGAGTTTTAATTGTGTGTTTTTCTTTTTTTTTAATGTAGTTATTTATCTTTTTGTTTTGTGTTTTTTATCATAGTTTTACTTATCCTGTAATTGGGCTTTTGTCCCGTTGGATATTTTATTGTAATAAATAAATAAATAAATAAATAAATAAATAAATAAATAAATAAATAAATAAATAAATAAATAAATAAATAAATAAATAAATAAGAAATGGTGGTGGGTATTATTTACGCATATGGCTGATCTAGCTATGACTATTGCATGGAAAATAGTTCTGTTTGCTTCAGGTTAAAAGATGAGTCAACTAGATTTTTAAGTTTAATCGTTAAACATTCTACTTAGAGCTTGGTCATAAATATATCACCAGCCACCAGCCATTTTCCGGAAAAAAATGGAAAAACAACTACGTTGTGTAATTTGCCATTTTATAATTAGGGGCGTTGTAAAAAGTGTAATACTCTTTGTACTGAGAAAGAATATTTTGAAATATTTTACATGGAATAATTATCATATTCTCCCATCGTACTCATTTAAGTACTCCAATTTGTTTATATTATCTTTAATGTCAATAAACAGTTCTTTTTATTAAAAAATCAATTTTTTTCGTGTTTTAATTTAGGCAACAATGGGTTAAAGTGCGTTCAGACTTAACAACTCCAGATTCCAGATCAGAACATTGTAATGCAACTTCGACATGTAATATGTCCGCGTTGATGTGGATGTCACATTGAAACAATGTTCAGCTTAACATCACATCATCCCGAAAGTTGCGATTCCAAATCACATCTTTTGCCCGTCCAGACGTGTAACATAATTATTACTGCGGTCAATCAGTACAGTTTGACTGCAAACATCGAGTGATCAGAGGAAAGACATATTCGTGCCGGTGATACGAGTCGAAATTGCGTTAGTAACGATAGCTTCTATCTATACAGGGTCGGAAAGTCCCCATGGTTCATCGGCCGTTACGTGAGAGCGATAAAGAAAGTCATATAAATTTGTGCGATAGAGGAATATGGCTATAATGAAGGCGTCTAATAGTCACCGCCCATTTCGCCCTTCCACAAATAAGATCCACTTCTTATTGTAACATTGTTTCTGCAAAAAACCGTCAGTGGTGTATTTTTTTCTTAGGAAAATTCAGCAGCACGCCACTGGTTAAAGGCACAAGGTTAATATTAATATGTAAAAGCACTTTAACACCCTGTATCTCGAATACCGAGTCCTATAGTTTCTGTATTTAAAGTGAAACCTCTGTATACATATATTTATTAATACTTCAATAAGTTAAATATAATACTTCAGTAATTTCTTATAAGTATATCTTGTTTATTTTAGTAATATATCTGTCCTCTTACCATTTAACATAGTAACTCAATGGTTAACTAATTGTGCTTACTGGTCAAATGATATATATTTTAATAAACGAATGTCACATAGGGAAATATATTTTTTGGCTTATTTTGATGACACTTGAAAATTTCTGTTTGTTATAATGTGATTATAAAAGTAACCAAATTACATTGCAACTGACAAAATACAGCAAGATTAAAAGAATATGGCACACAATTAACCACATTTTCATCTGTAACTTTTATCATCAGTTTTTGTAAATACAACTAAAAATTTCCTGATGCATTTAGTCGTTTGACCTTGAAAAATTTAAAGGCCAGGAGCCTCACCTATTCACAATGTCACGAGCCGTCACTGTTTTAAATAAGTTTCGTTCAAACTAAACTACTAATATTTTTAAATTACATAGGTTCGTTTCATGTTAACCAGTAAAATAAGTTATTTCAGTATGAAACAGTCTTGAAAAGAGAAAGATTTTCAAACGTAAATTTAAATGTAAAGATGTAAAAGGTATCATTCTTCATATGTACAATGTATCCCAGAAGTAAGGCAAAAAATTCGTATTCTATTATGTGTTGCGTTTTCACAAAAACGCTAAAACACGTCAATTAGTAAATAGGAATTGTCATTTTGTCACGTTGCTTAAACCTTTTTGCGCTATGTTTCATAAACCTATGACGTCATCGACATTTTTTTTAAATAGCACTACTTAATTTTTTAAGCATAAATAGATAGTCCTTTTGAAGGGAAATACGTCGATATAGGGTTTGGCCTACTTTACTTTGACAGGAGCGAAAAAGAAGCCAATGACTGGAATGGACATGGTTTAAAATAACAACAAAAGTAGGTATCATAAACTAATGCGAGAACAGTGCCACAGTAAAAAATGGAAATTTGTGGAGGTTTTGTGTTTTGGTTGATTGTAGGTACGTTTTTATGTATTGATATGTTGGCGTTTTCGGCGATACGACGAACGGCAGTGTGTGGATTTTCAGTGACAGCTAAACATAACATTTTGCCTATCATTTTCTATCACTGTCGTTGCCCTTCCAGGTCTAGACAGATCTCTAACATGTCCAGCGTCTTCAAATTTGCGTACTAATGTGCATACTGTAGACGGAGTTATTGGTTGTTCTGGATACTTGGCATTGAATAATTAACATACTTCATCACAACTACGGATCCTATCTCCGTATTCAACCATAATTACGATTTCAATTCTTTGTTTCTCATTTAAACACACCACCATCGCAATGTAAAGTTATGGTATTTGTACCTGTCACAATGATATGAGGCACTATTGCATTCGCTAACAACTGTTGTCTTATTCAAAACAATACCTACATAGCCGCTGTGATCGGGTACCAAATCTACATAAAAACATGTACCTACAATCAACCAAACCACATTTTTTGCTATAGCACTGTTCGCTCATAAGTTTGTGATACCTACTTTTGTTATAAATTCAAACCATGCACATTCCAATTGTTGGCTGTTTTCGCACCTGTCAAAGTAAAGTGGGCCAAACCCTATATCGACGCATTTTCCTTCAAAAGTGCCATTTATGCTTAAAAAAATAGGTGGTGCTATTTAAAAAAAATGTCGATGACGTCATAAGTTTATGAAACATAGCGCAAAGAAGGTTTAACCAACGTGACAAAACGACAATTCCTATTTACTAATTGACGGGCTTTAGCGATTTTGTGAAAACTCAACACAACGTAAAATACGAAATAATTTTCTTAGTGTATGTATAGGGTTACATGAAATATTAGGAACAAATATTATAAGCACAAATAACTGTCTAATTACCATAGGTTTAACACTGATAATTTTATTTTCACGACCACTTTTTATTTTACCAAGCGCGACATTACATATGTCGCGCTTGGTAAATTTCGAGTGAGATTCAAGAATCGAACCCCGGACTTCGGTTTCGCTTAGGAGTAGAAATTCTTTCCATGTTGATCTGTAACTGTTCTTGTAAAATAACGAGAATAAAAAAAGTAAGGAAGTCTTTAACTTCTGAGACTTTCCAAACGAGTTTTCGTCCCAGGCCAGCCGCCGCCTATTATTGAACGAGTGAGACGTTTCCTCTCGGGATGACTGGCCGTTTTGGACAATAATCCTTTCCCGTAAAAGTCCTTAGTTGTTCGGAAAACGCATTGCGACAATGATATCCACGACCGGAGTAGCAAACGACGTGAACATCGCAATGAAATGGCACATACGAGATTTCTGTGAACGCTGGATAGTTGTCCGATTAAAGATACAAATTCGGTGGAAAACTTGCATGGTTGGTTCTGGTGATTTTAATTTATTCTGAACCATTTGACACAGTTCCGGAGAAAATCGTTGAATAATGTTCACACTTCTGCGAATATAGAAAATATAGTTTGAATCTTAAATGTGTACACATATTTTAAACGGTGTTACAGTTTGCCGATGTGTAAAGCAGTAATTAATGAGTTTTATATGAGAACTAAATAAGGATAAAAAAGGCAAATTTAAAGTAAATGAGTATTCGGTTCAGTAGAAATCTTCCTACCCCTACCATTCATATCTTCAAAAATAAACTATCTCTTTGTATATTTAACTATTATTTTAATTTTAATTTTTAATTTTTAATTTTATTATTAACTATTTAACTAATTAACTTTAATAATGGATGTATACATTATAAAATACATAGACGAACACCAAAAACTTCTGTCATATTTCTCTTAAATTTCTTACATAGCTAAATTAGCTACATTTCCTCGTTATCTGTAATAAATAATATATAAAAATGTAATTGATGTTCTACCCTTCGGTTTTCATCTTATTTATCAACTTTACTTAACACATAAATTATGCTTATAACATATTGCCACTTCACTATCCGACTTAACCGCGATACTTAAATAGAATACGCCATAGTTCTCTAAAAATATGTATTAAATACACCCACGGCAATTAAAAGAAATACACTGTCCATGAAAATAATAAATTAACACAAATACGTCAACCCGTCTATGTTACATTACCACTACCTTTCAAAAAGCATAGTGCAAGATATTTATTTATTTATTTATCCGGTGGAAAACTTGCATAATAAATCAAAAACAGATTTGAAGCTTAATTGCATAACTAGAAAATGAACACAAAATAATTAAAAATAAATAAAATATTAAATATACAAATATTTTCCATTCTTTGTAATATTTTGTATCTCCATATGGATTATCATGAATATTTACACACCCGTGATGTTTATGGTGACAGTTACGAAAATGGTAACTGTGTTTCGGTCACTTTTATTGAATGATAGTTACAATCTCGTTACAATCTCCTTTCATTTCGATTTGAGTTTCCAGCAAGAAAAATTAAATCGAGTTCAATTGTAAATAAAAAATGTATTCTTGGTAAAAGTCACTGAACTTAACCGTTTTAGAATTACACAATATTAAGACTTTAGAGACTATAGGCCAAAATGAAAATAAACAACTATTTGTATCAAAATAGGCTGTAAAATATTGAGACCACTGTGTGGTCTCATCCTTGTGACTCTTTTAAAATGTCCCGTTATAACGATTTTTCGTTTAAATGAGAAATTGAAAAACCAAAAGTAGCATAGCAGACCAGGAAAGGATGTTTTAGTACAAATTGTAGAAAATATAAGATCAAGAACGCGCCTAACATTTACTACTTGATACTGCAAGATTACGGTTTGCACAATTTAAGCATCAGCAACAACATGACGATCCTATACTCCGCGGTCGAAATTATAGAGAGTGACTCAGACATAATATAAAAACACTATTACCATAATGCGTATAAAATATAAAATGATTTTTATACGGTTCAATATTATTTATCTTTGTGCCGCTTGCTACGCACATCGACAGAATCTATAATCGTCTATAGACTGAGTTACACTGAACGTCGATCTATATTCTATCTCTGTCTTTTGCACTTTGTAGGGAATAGGGAAATTCTTTTTTAGTGGGTGTAAACGGACTTGATTTATCCGTCCTGAGAAACGTCATAGCATAAGCGTAGACGAGGGATCTAATTCCATGGCTATAATAAATTTATAAATTAAAAAAACACAACTGGAACTCTTTAAAATGCTGTAATAATTAAAATGGATCAAAGTGCCGGTAATAGCAAACCGTAAGAAAATATTAGATGTCATGTTTTATTATCTTTTTTCAATATTTTCTATATCTTGTTGCCTTTTATGTAGACACGCCAATGGATTTTCGTTCCCGGCACGCTTCATCCCCCTTACTAGTCCAAAAGCTAGCGATGAGTCACTCTCTATAATTTCGACCGCGGAGTATACATTAAAACACGTTAAATCCATTGGTTTACAAAATGTGTTTTAAAACTCAAGAACACCTTCGGGCAAAAATACAAGAATCAGTTAATAGTATCACAAATTAACAAGTAACAATGCATAATTATGTTATTATGTATTTTAGTAGTTGTGTCTAATATTTTTTATTTCTTTATTTTTATTATTGTGTTTATATTAATCCGTAAAGTTTATATATTTCATACCTATTTTGATACAAATAGTTGTTTAATTTAATTTTGACCTATAACCTTTAAAATATTCCGAAAATGATTTACGATTTAATAATTTCTTGCTGGAAATTCAGATTTTCGAAGGGCAAAAAAGTTGGACATATTTTTACACTGACAAAAGTAACTAGCGCGCGCCCCTTAGAAGTGACTGCAACACGGCTACTATTTTTGTAAATGTCACCTTGAAAACCATTCGTGTGTACAAATTTTGAAGATAATCCATATAGAAATGCTTAAAATACATATTACAAAAAAACGAAAATATTTTTTTGATTTTACGCTTTGTAGAACGAAAAGGAGCAATAATCAAGTAAATCATATTCAGTTAAATTGTCCTTTGACGTAAGTTATCTTTCTTTAAGGTATACAGGGTGATCCATTAACGGTATCGAGCGGTTGTATATAGGAAACTAGACATGCTACGATTATGGGGTAAAAAAATCTATTAACAAATAGGACCAAAAGAAATTGATTTAAAATATTTTCAAGTTTGTAACTTCACCGCTAGGGGGCGCAACTGCTATAGAGTTACAGAAAATTGTCAGTTTTTCGAAATTTCGCTTATATAACCTAACAAAAAGTTGAAAATACATTTTTTAGATACACCGTTAAACCCTTCTCAAGTTTTGTTTGAACTTTTTTTTGTTATTCCCATAGCAACGTCAATATGAAGGACGCTATCTTGAAATTTTTAAATTGCCATAACTTCTAAATGCCTTAATCGATTTCAATAAACGATGGCTCATTTTAAAGAACTATTAATAAAATTTATTTTTATAATATAGGAATAAAAATATTATTTTCCTGTGCAACAGTAGATACGCTAATGAGAAAAGTTTTGTAATTGTCTCCGTTTACTAAAAAAAATTAAATGCAACGATATAGGTTTTTTTCATGGCTTGATAAAATACACAAATCGGAGGTCGATATCTTTTTTCGTCTTCTATCTTAAGATAAGATATATTAAGTTAGTAAGATTATTGTTTCCATAACGAAAGAGGCTTTGTCCTACGAAAATAGACAACTGAAAAATTATGTCAAACGATATGTGATAGCTCTTGCTTCGTGCAAAATTGCAAATCCGGGACCATACAGCTAATTCCCGGTACAATCACAGAAAATCCCGGTCATACCCATGTCGTGTCTCGTCGTGTCCCCGAAGTGCTAATTCGAAAACTCCGCAAAATTTTATGCAATCTATGATTTTAGATAATACATAACGATTTTTCGTTACCTGTTCATTGTGTTTCCGTATATTATCCCGATATGCAGAATCTAACTGACTTCTTATGTTTATTTTACCTAAAGACTTAATGACTTTAATCTTTCACACTGTATATTGTCCATGCTTTATCCCCACCGAAAAGTAAGCACGGAAAACAAAACACTGTATTTTTTAAATCACACCCGCACACCCACTCTGCTTTTGTGTATATATTATTGTTAAATTGTCCTTTATAACTTTTACTTCGGCTTGTTCCACTAACTTTCTTCTTTTATTTTTAGTTTATACTCATAAGGCAGAGAACCAAATAAAGTTTTTTTTTAACGAAACGCTATTCAATTTAATAACTATAATATCCGTAGACGCCTAAACAACAATATTCACACGTGCCGCTCGCAGAAATAAACCAGCACATACCACGTACGAAATATTACTGCATTTACTGCAGCGTCTGCAGCAGTGGCTGGCTATGTTGCAGCCACAAAAACCCCTATCTTCGTGTACTGGATCACGTGCCTGATTAGCCAATAAAAACAAAGGACACATCTAATTGTTCGCTGTGCACACATTTTGTATATGAGGTTGCATATATTAAGGAGCGTAGCTTGCGTCACAATAAAATATAAGCTCCTAGATTTATTTTAGCGCGAGTACATTTGGATTCTTTAAATATTTTGTTGATATTTAATATGATTAAATACATAAAATTGTTTGTGTTCTTCAGCTCCGCAGCTCTTATGGTAAAACCGCCACTGATAGTGTATCTAAAAAATGTATTTTCAACTTAGGTTATATAAGCGAAATTTCGAAAAACCAACAATTTTCTGTAACACTATAGCAGTTGCGCCCCCTAGCGGTGAAGTTACAAACTTGAAAATATTTTAAATCATTTTCTTTTGGTCATATTTGCTGATAGATTTTTTATCTCATAATCGTAGCACGTCTAGTTTTCTATATACAGCCGCTCGATACCGTTAATGGATCACCCTGTATATTATCAGAAATAATGTTGATAATATGTAGTTATCACCCGTCCCGGTTTCGCCAGTATTCTCCAGGAAGAGAATCCTGTGTCTCGGCAAAAAGAAATTAGGCCGGAACCCAGAATTATCGCGGAATCGGGCGGTCGCATTACTATCTTTACATCGTTATGGTATCATCCTTAATTTCACCGATATTTTGCGCAATGTTTCGTCTAATAAAATATACTTTTAAAGTTAAATAATTATTAAAAAATCTTTTCATTTTTACCTACCGATTTCCAAAATTTTCTGTTTTAAGTAAAGTTATCACAAAGCATGTAAATTGCATATTTATTTATTGAGCAGAGTGCAATAAGACGCTTTTTACAGAAACATGATAAAAATATATAAAATTTTGCATAATACATATTTATTTTATTTACTTAAATTAAAAAAATATATATTTGTTTTATTTATATTAAAAAAATTCAGGAAGACTCCGCCCTACCTTGGGGGGAGTTCGAGTCCCTGAGCCCCCATATTTGACGCCAATGATCAGTTCAATAATCAGCAACGCTTAGGATTTTATGACGTTACAGTGCTACCGTTGCTTGCAATTTGACTCAAATGAATATACCTACTTTTGAAATGAATGAAACATAAAAATATTCAAAGAAGCGAATTACTTTTTCTTAATAAATTAAAGAATACATGGATATTAATAAAAAAATGTAAGAATTGAGATTTTTGGACCGTGTACATAAGGGAGTATTATTAGATTTCAAATAAAGAATCACTAATAATTTTTTTCTAAATTTGATAAAAAAAATAACAGAAAAGGATTTGACGGTATAATAGTATCCAAATACGCACTATTTTAGGGTTTATTTATGGTTTACATACTAGATAAGTGGCTTGTGTATCTATACATTGGAACAATCCAGAAATATATAAATCTACATGTCGACTATAACTTAGGGTAGTTTATACAGACATACACAATGAAAGCATGGAACGAATAGTCGGAGCAAATTCTAGGAAAGATATGAAAGGAAAATTGAGGACGTGAGCCGAGCACGAGTCCTCTAAGAGCCGTGCCTACAGAATCTAGATTAGTTCAGCAACCAGCACCGGTAGGGTTTTGATTACATTTCATGTGGACAGCAGTTCTCAAAATGTACATACGAGGTACTTTTTCTAACGGTGTTTCCATTTCGTGAAGCAGTCCTCGAAAGTTTCATTTGAAATCGTCTTTAAAGACGAATTTGCTTTGCGAAAATCGAGAAAACAGTGAGCATCACTTTGACATTGAATCGAGACTGACATGCTTAAATTGTGAAAATCATTTGTAACATTGCATACGACCCAGAGCATCATCTCCGTAAGCCTGTTTCAAAAGGTCAAACGTTCCCATGAAAGTTTTCCCCAGTTTCACAAAAAATTTTAAATTGCATCGTTGTTCCAGAAAATCGCATATTTGGAAACGTCACTAACATTTAAACACTTAAATAACAATATCACAATAACTAAATCAGATATCAAAAATCCAAGAGCATTTGGTTACAGAATAGGTTATGCACAACGCAATGCTGCAAATTGCATATTACTAGATATCTCCATTAGTTCAAAAATAACAGAACTCTAAAAAAATTATATCTCTGTAAGTATTTATGATTTAAAAAATTACATTCACTGCACTCATTTACAACGTGATAAGCATATGTAAGGGAGTACAATACTTTACTATTATATCAAATTTACGCAGTAAGAGATATAAAATGTCAATGCTTTAATGATTGTTTGTTGGATCAGATAAGAAGATATGAGGCGTATATGAATTTACTGATCTATTTATTACGGGACATTGAGTGATGTTACCGATTTATAATATAATCCAAGACAGACAGCAAGGGAATTTGCCCGTTTCATTCAGCCTCAGGAGATACTATGCCTTTACATTTTGTAATTTGGCAGAATTTAAACTTTTCGCAGAAGAGGTAGGATTTACGAGGTACCAAATTTTTAATTTTTATCACAGCCATGTTTGCCTTGACCAGAATCCACACGGTGTTCTTGAGTCAGATATCAAGAATGCTTTGGTTTTAATGTATGGACTGGTACTCTAGAACACAGGCTAATAGGATTTATTGTAATGGTTAATCAATAAATTAGACTGTCCTGTATATCAATTTATAAGACAGAGAATTACCTAGACAAAATTTACAAACCGAGGCAGATTAGTCATGGTGGACTAGTTCAATGGTTGTCTGGACGAGAATAAGCGAGACTTCTTTATTTGAGGTTATCTTAAATGTTTGATGTTGCAAAACAGTGAAGGTTGCAATACAATTAGAGCCCATCCTGGGATATATGAGAGAGAATTTGATTTGGAATTAGGTCAAAATTCATGGGCTGGGGTAAATACTACCATCTTTCTCTTCTCACATTTTACCACGAAATTTATATATATATTTTTTTACAGCAGAAAAGTGTTCTGTCACCCCACGAAAATGTAAATAAATCAGAAAATCAGGTGTCCCATTAGTCTGTTAAATATCACCACTAGATTTTACGTTTAGAAAAAATTCTGACATTCATAAGTCTGAAAATACTTTTTAAGAAAACTACAGGTTGATTGTCAGCCTTTGCCACCCATGTTTACTTGAAGATTTTTGTTATTCTTTAGTCGTAATAGAAGTTTGGCAGTAATTATAAGGCACCGTGTATAAATCTCAGAAAATGAGTATGTAAAAGGAGTATAATGATTTACAGAGAATTACTCGCAGAATTTAAGGGACATGGAAGATTTACTAAATAATTACTGGGGTGGAGGAGGATTTACTAAGAGAGTGCTAGGGTGTACCAGGATTCATTAAAGATTTTTGGTAAAATTCAAGAGGAACTACGAGATACGTTTCAAAAAGGGATGTAGACAGCATTCTTTTGTCAGTAGGAGGTTAAGCTTTTTCAGTCATAACTCCTACAACACTTAACATTTGCTGATATTAAAACCATGCCGGTAGGTGAGGCAGTATCATTTAAGATTTTCATGTAATTGGTGTTCGATAGCAATAATACATAACTTCCAACAAAATCCCTCTGTTTCAGAAAATTTCGCAACGGTTTTGAAATCACAAGAAATTTTTAAGTTTTTCATCTAGTATTTCTCCTATAGTTTCAATATGATGTTGAAAGTCTTACTTTTTGTTATTTAATAAGTCACGAGTAATGCGAAAATCTTGTTATTGCAAAACTCGGTGGAGAACCCTCGATCTATATCAACTCCGTCTTTTCTTTTCTACATTCTAAACGATTTGTGGCTCGTTAAACTAGCAGGTGATGCATCCTAAATTATAATAAGTGTTGTAATATAGTACCGTGTCGCTTTGAAATATATCAGCTTAATGCAGAATTAGAGCCCATTTCAGCGAAGCTAAGGATGCAAAAGAAAGGACCTTATAATGAATCGGAAATCGTCATTAAAGAACAAATTTTATTAGGATTACGATCGTTAAAAATGGCTTAGCTTTGAAATTTCATTGTTCCTAGGTATTGTCTACGTTCGTATTAGCAGATTGTATTACACAAAAAGAGGGCTTTATAACAGATAAAGTATTCAGTTGAAGATGAAAGCAAGTCATAAGACAATATAATTCTACAAAGAATACTGAAATTACGCGGGTGTTTTATATATTCAAATATTGGAAATTGATGGCTTTTCAAGATGATTAATGTAGTTTTAGACATTTAAATAACCTTTGTTCCAAATGACTTCGATATATGTTTCGACAGTTATACAAAGGCAATGTGGATTAAGTTTCATTCTTTGCTTTGAATTTTACAAAATGACGCCGTTTTCTCTTTGAATAATTCTTTATTATATATAATATAGTTGTCGACCTAACAGAAAATGGAAATCCTGAAATAGATGGTCCCTAAAAAACATATAAAACTTAAACAATGATGATAACGATAACGATAATAATCATACCCATATGGAGCATTCCATGCCAAATGACTGAGATCGTGATCCAACCATTTTTAATTTTCCTGATTTTTTAGTATTATTTAGTACCTATTTATAGCAGCTTTCATGAATTTTTTCAAATTTTTATTTCAACCCCTCAAGAAGTTTTGAGCATTGGAATATTTTGGGTAAAAAAATTTTTCAGCTTGACTTGGCAAAAACTAAATATATTATAAACTTATATTATTTTTCTCATTTTGGTCGTTTTGAGAGGTAGTTTCATAGAAATAATTTTTTTAATTTTTGGCGTTTTTTTATTTTTAAACCAAGTACTTTTTAGCAAAGAGTACTGTTTTTTCTTCTTAGAAAAATTCGCAAAAAATTGTCTTTTAATATGCAAATTTATGAGTCAGGTTCTAGAGTGGGATCTTTTTTTATTTCATTTTACCATATTAAACCAAATGGTATTTTTAATAATTAGTTATTACGATTGCGCGATGACTAATTATTACAAAACCATTTTAAAAAATATTGTCATTACTAAATATCTAAACTATTATTAACTAAATATTCCGATTTCTTTTTTTCAATATTAAAAAGTTTGTTTTGCATAATGTCATAATACCTACTTGTTATATTTTCGACCATAGTAAAAACATTTGTACAGTGTGTTTCAGAAAGACTTCCCATAAATACATGGGGTGATAGTACGACAAAAAATAAGAATTTTATCTTTTATTAACTATATATCTATCTCCCCTAGTTTTCGAGATACAGAGCGACAAAATAAAATCTTTTATATAGAATTCTTACAAAAATTTCCAAATGGTGCGAAATATTTTTATGAAATTTGGTATTCCGGGATTTTTAATTCAATTTATTCTAAACAATTGGTATTAGTCATTAGTTCATAAGTGTTTGTAACTTTTTTGTAATATACGCCCAATTTTCTACACTCTCCTCACTTTGAATCGAAGTGGGGGGAAATGTTACAGAAAACTGTTTGCCTGCTGTTTACAATTTGGTGCAGGGGTTACCTTGTATGAGTGTTAGTATAACATGATATATTTACTTTATGAAACACACATTACGTGTTATAGAGCAAAAATACTTGTACAGGAATTTTGCTACATATTTGTATGTTTTTATAGCAACTAAGCTAGCTTATATAACACTGTTTTATAATTTGCCTAGAGTATTTTTGTACCAAAAAAATTACAGCTGCTCGTATTTGGCACCAAAAAGAAAATTGACCCTGGGTAAACCTTTGCACAACAGATTTATAAATTAATGACTTGTATTCAGATTTCATAAATCATAATTATCTCTTTACTAAATGATTACAAAGGTAGTTTGCAAGTTGGGATAGGCTGATTTTGATGGTACTGTCGTTGAAAAAGTCATTGAATATATTTTGTTATAATAATTGTAATCTAAAATAACTTTGATATAACTCTTGTAACCGGATCTATTTGTGCTACAATTGTGTGGATGTTCAAGATAATGTTTTTTACCTGAGGTTACTCTAAGATTTTTCAAACCAGTTATATTGTAGCTTTATGAAGGTAATATCCATAAATTTCAACAATGTACATAATAATGATATACATTATAGTAGTTGCTAAAATACCTAGTCACCTTTTGTTGTCAATGCCAATTAATTTAAAATTTTAAGTTGACTATTTGTAATTATGATAAAATTAATAATAACTTTTACAAACATATGTGAACATCAAAGAAAATAACAAATATCTGAAATATTCGAAACTTTAACTCTTTCACTGCCGAATTACGTTTTTCTACTTGGAATAACAAATTCTTGGTGGTTTGATATTCGCAAATTACCTATAAGCGAACAACAATAAGAATACTTGGTTTATTACTTTCTAATTTATTTTAATTACATAGATCTTTTATATCTGAAGAGCTGATTTATACAGGGTGTCTCACGGTGACGGCTCATTGGAATTATTTCAGAGACTACTTCGATTTGAATTTTGAAAAATTGGGATACCGGGTTTTCGGGCATGCCCTTCTCAACTAAAATAATGGTGTCCACGTACCACTTCCGGTTATACCGGAAGTCGCCATCAACTTGCTTATTTTAAATGGAACACCTTATATTTTATATATAATTTTGGATTGTACGTGTTATTTTAGGTGGACTTTTATGAAGTTTCCCTATTCCTAAAATTAACCGTTTTCGGGATATTTAATTTTATTTCAAAAAAATGGAGAGATACAGTGGCTAGCTTCAAACCATGTGTATTTTATAGTAAGAAAGATAAAGCAACAATATTTATAAGGGGGATAGCTAGATCCCTAAGCTTTTCATCCATACTTTCAAAGTGACTTAATTGCATACAGGGTGCTAGAAATTTAATGCCGAGTTTAGTTAACTTCAAACCTTCATAAGTCGGTTTTTTAAATGGAACACCCTGTATGTTTTTCTATATTCTGATACACAATTTTATTCTCTTTCGAACGGTATCAGGGTTCCCCACCTATCTCTTCTTTTTATGTAATCTACTATTTTTTGTGTAATCACCTAAAATCATATAATTTCTTGGGAGGATAGCTGTGGAATTTTTAGCAAAATTTCAAAACAAACAGCTAAACTGTCACCAGTTATTTATTATTATTTATTCACAGACGTTGCAATAGGATTCTAAGCAGAACATTTACAGTTTTTAATGAGACATATCCCATTTTCCACCAATGAGCAGAATAATGTTAAGAAGAATTCTAAAAAATCAACTTCATACATAGTAATACACAATTTTAATTATGTATGTTGATAATAATAATGCACTAAGATAAAAAAATGACAACAAAAAAGTCATAAGTGTTCAATATGACCCCCATTAACAGCTAAGCTCTTGTGAATTCTAGAGATAACACCATCAGTCACCGCTTTTGCTATTTCAGCTGCAGGCAATTCATGGAACGCTCTTCGTATTCGAGCAATCAAATCCTCTTTTGAAGCAACGGGTGTAGAATAAACTTTTTGCTTTATTACTCCCCAAACATAAAAATCTTATGGAGTGAGGTCGGGAGATCCCACTGGCCAATTCCACGGTCCTAGGCGTCTCATCCATCTA
Source organism: Anoplophora glabripennis (assembly GCF_000390285.2). NCBI lineage: Eukaryota > Metazoa > Arthropoda > Insecta > Coleoptera > Cerambycidae > Anoplophora > Anoplophora glabripennis. Next base: position 13,419 of record NW_019417314.1, on the reverse strand, counting down.
CCTTCAAACATTTCAGTCAGCTGTTGATCGATTTGATTGTGACAGTGAGGTGGAGCCCCGTCTAATTGACACAAACACTTCCTTAGTTGGTCTAAAGGTACCTACATCATCTAGAAAATATGCCACAACCGTTTGCAAAATAATGAGATATCTGTCGGCATTTAAATTTTCTTCGTAGATATGATACGACATTTGGTTATCTTTAATTAGATAAAAAAGATTTACGCTAAATTTATTTTGAAAGTTTCTTTCCCGGATAACATGAGGATTTTCAGATGACCTCAAATGAGTATTATGTCTATTAAAAATACCTTCTCTCGTAAATTTTGACTTGTCTGTCCATATAATAAGTTGCAAAAATTGTGGATCTTCTTGGTATCGCACTAGCATCGTTTCACAAAATTGTACACGTTGCACGGCGTCACTCGGATGCAGAGCAGAAAGTAGCTTAAATTTGTATAGATGCATATCATTAGTTCTTAGCATCCTGTGAATGGACGCTCGTGAAATGCCTAAATCATACTCTGCGGCACGAGTTGAAGATTCTGGATGAACATTAAAATAGGCTAGCACAGTTATTACATTATCTTCATTTGAAGTTATTGGTTTTGGTAAAATTCTTTCTGCACAAATTTTACTATACTCTAGTTGATTTGCTAAAATTCTTCTTTTTCTGCTAATTGGTGGCAAATTTGGATATGTCTCGTTAAAAACATTATTACTGTTACTGTTACTACTATTATTATTGTACATGTTCTGCTTATTCCATTGCAACGTCCGTGAATGAATAATAAATTTAAAATATCAGCAATTGAATATGTATTGTTTTCCATTTCTTATAAACACTCAATTAAACTGTCACTGCAAGAGACTAACAACAAATTGACAGTTTAGTTGTTTGTTTTGAATTTTTGCTAAATATTTCACAGCTATCCTCCCAAGAAATTATATGATTTTAGGTGATTACACAAAAAATAACATAAAAACTAGAAGAGATAAGTATAGGGAACCCTGATACCGTTCGAATAAGAATAAAATTGTGTATCAGAATATAGAAAAACATACAGGATAATCCATTTTAAAAAAACTGACTTATGAAGGTTTGAAATTAACTAAACTTGGCATTAAATTTCTAGCATCCTGTATGCAATTAAGCCACTTTGAAAGTAAGGATGGGAAGCTTAGGGGTCTAGCTATCCCCCCTACAAATATTGTTGCTTTATCTTTCTTACTATAAAATACACATGGTTTGAAGCTAGTCACTGTTTCTCTCGAAAACGGTTAATTTTAGGAATAGAGAAACTTCATAAAAGTCCACCTAAAATAACACGTAGAATCCAAAATTGTAATAATATATAGGGTGTTCCATTTAAAATAAGCAAGTTGATGGTGGTATCCCAAATTTTCAAAATTCAAATTGAAGTAGTCTGAAATAATTCTAATGGGTCGTCACCGTGAGACACTCTGTATATATAATTTTTTTAAAGTCTTGGGAAATTTCCTTGAGGCTTTAAAGTAACATGTAGAAAAACAATTGACTTTTGCATTTCGAACGTATAAACCAAACTTTTGTTATCTTAAATGACACCTTATATATTTGTTATTTTTTTTATTCCTATGACTACAATTACGTTTGTACAATATTTTGGTTTATTTGTTGATCCTGCACTTAATCAATATTACCAAGGAACCACAGCGTGGGTATGTTTTCCGCTTTTAAATTTATTAAACAAATCTTTCAATTCTATATTAAGAAAAAAATGTCTTATTCTAAAAGATGTATTTTAATACCCCCACCTTGTTCTACCTATACAAAGGACATACATTTTTTTTAGTGCTTTGTGACCCACCTTATTGATAGTACTAACTACGTTCTATATTTTCTTCCTTAGGTCGTACTAATTATTAGATCTTTCTAAGCTTCAACTTTCAGAATCTCCCATAGAAGGAACTTCATTGAGATCAAATTGGTTTTGTCGATCATTAAATTATCCCTTCATTTATTTAAAAAATGTCCTTCGTCTAGTACACGATAAGGTTATTATAAAACATGTTTTAGATTATACTACCTCTTTCATAATGAAATATTCCCTTTTCCACGTAAAATAAACAACCTGGAAAATAGTACTGTATGCTATCTATCTCCACTAGCAATATCAATAAATATACCTA
>NW_019417314.1:0-11206 GCF_000390285.2 Anoplophora glabripennis | reverse complement strand
TATATATACAGGGGCTTACCCCACACGTGACAGCTTTACGAGTATGTTGTTCTGCTTCCATTTGTATATTAGATGTGGCTTTACATATACTTTTATCAGACGCTACCTAGTTTTTGAACATCGTAAAATTCATCTCAATAAATCCTTAGCGGGAAACCCAACCTCTGAAGTCTCAAGGATAAGAGAAATATACTTTATAAGAAAATACGTTTTCTCATTTTTAAATCATATTTATTCGGTGGTTAAAACATCCATATAATTTAAAATAATGTAAAAAGCAGATTTTTCATACACATTTACTTTTTCCATGGCCAATATTTTTATATCTCTTCTATCTCTCTATATCTCTATATATAAATTTGATATTTTCCATGTAGGTAACTATAAAAATTTTACTTCAAAAATAAAAAAAAAGAGTTGTAAGTTATTTTAACAAAGTGAAAACTATTAAGCCAGTATATATATTAAATGTTTTATTCATTTAAATACACAAAATAAAAAGTAGATTTATTATAATGGTACAAACATAATTTATAGCAAAATTAATAATTCAGTCGTATAGAATTACAACCCATTTTCAATCAATCAGTTGAATAAATGATTCAGTGTATTTCTACACGCAACTAATAGATGACACGGCTATACGTGAGAGGCATCGTAATCGCATAAAGCACGTAATAATTTCATAGAATATTCAGGGTGAATGTTTGATGTTTTGTATCGATCCCATATTTATGAAAAATCTGAATGTGCGGATTCTGTAGCTTGTTCGCTGTAATAAGCTAATCCTCTGTTTTTTCCAAACAAAAATCTTTTTTCTATTTTTGTGCATACGAAAATTTCACTTAAAAATACATTAAGCATGGCGTAAAGTTTCAGGAATTTGATTAATAAATTTAATTTATTTGTAGTTATTTTTAAATTAGTCGAATCATAAACTGTATTACTAAAACTATGTTCAACAGTTTTGACTAGTTGTTAAAATATCTCTTATTTAGGTTTTGGAATACATTTCTGAAACTACATGATTTATATTTAATGAATTTTTATACATTTATGCATTTTAGCTTTTCTTAAAAAATGCCTAAACTTGTGGTTTATTCAAAATATGTAGTCGTAAAAATTAAAAAAAAAATGTAAAGGAATAAAAATTGATATAAGTAGCTAACATTGAAAAATAAATAATTTTCCTCTTCGCCATTTTTCGAAATTTTAAGGAATAAGGCCATTTTCTCCATTTTTTTTCTCAAAAAAAAGTGCGAAATTTGACAGATTAAAAAATTACGTGATTGTTTACATGGGATTGAGATTTCAAAAATCGATTGATAATAAATTTTCACATATGTGTATATGTTTTACTGGTGTTACACCGTAGTAAATGCAAATTTTAAGGGAACTATTTCATATAAACTTTTTCGATTGAAGCACTCACGACAGGTTACACGACATTTAATGCTGAACTAATAGACCAGGCGGTATCTGTTTTGGTTTGGGTGAATCGTATATCCACGGAGATTTTTGGCTTTTTGGCTTTCAAATATCACTAGAAATGAAAATTTTTCTATGCGCATAAAAAAAAACGTGGGCTTAACTTTTGACGGCACAATATGTTAAAAAAATTGGAAAAATGTCATATTTTTCTTCCTATTTAATTATGTATCTTTTTAAGAGTTGATTTTAGGCGAAAATGGAAAAGGAAAAAAATGTTTGTAATTAAATTTTTTACAATACATGACTGGTTACAAATCGAATGAATCATGATTATTATGGTAAAAATCGAAAAAATCACAAAAATGGGGTTAAAAAACAATACTTTTTAGGGAATTTTTTTGGTGTATTTAAATTGGGTGTAGGACCTTTATACTTGGCTCAAGAAAACTTCATGTTATGTAGAATCATCACACCAAATTTCATCAAAATCGGTTCGATAGATTTTGCATAATAATTTTGCAATCCAGATTAAAAAAAAATTGCAAATTTTCAAAATTTTGCACAGCAAAAACCAAGGCCCTTAGATACTTGAAAATTTAATCACATATAGAAGGGCTCTCAAGCTTTCAAACTTTTTTTGAAAAATTCGAATCCGTCAATTAGGAGAGCTCTGGCGCTTGTTTAAACATTGGTCGAATTTTTGTACTTATAAACAATTAGAACTTTGTGAATATTCAATCAAATCAAATTTTTTAAAGCAGGTTTTAAAAGTTCTTGGAAAGACGCTTCTTTAAAAAAAAACAGATCGATTGATCAATTAGTTACGTAGTTATAGACGATTCAATTTCGAGCAGGCCGAAGCGGCCGCGCTCTCTGCTTCCCCCACCACCACCACCCGTACGATTTTATTGAATTTCTCGCTTGCATAAATAACTTTAAACACGTTTTAAAGTAGGTTGCCAATGAAGAAAAGTATTGTAATCTTAGACCTGGTAAGTACTCGGAATACCAAAGGTATTTTTCGAAAAATTAGCCCGGATGTCCCAGTACATTTAGTGTAAATGACGGCTATAACTACGTAACTAATTGATCAATCGATCTGTTTTTTTTTAAAAAAGCGTCTTTCCAAGAACTTTTAAAACCTGCTTTAAAAAATTTGATTTGATTGAATATTCACAAAGTTCTAATTGTTTATAAGTACAAAAATTCGACCAATGTTTAAACAAGCGCCAGAGCTCTCCTAATTGACGGATTCGAATTTTTCAAAAAAAGTTTGAAAGCCTGAGAGCCCTTCTATATGTGATTAAATTTTCAAGTATCTAAGGGCCTTGGTTTTTGCTGTGCAAAATTTTGAAAATTTGCAATTTTTTTTTAATCTGGATTGCAAAATTATTATGCAAAATCTATCGAACCGATTTTGATGAAATTTGGTGTGATGATTCTACATAACATGAAGTTTTCTTGAGCCAAGTATAAAGGTCCTACACCCAATTTAAATACACCAAAAAAATTCCCTAAAAAGTATTGTTTTTTAACCCCATTTTTGTGATTTTTTCGATTTTTACCATAATAATCATGATTCATTCGATTTGTAACCAGTCATGTATTGTAAAAAATTTAATTACAAACATTTTTTTCCTCTTCCATTTTCGCCTAAAATCAACTCTTAAAAAGATACATAATTAAATAGGAAGAAAAATATGAAATTTTTTCAATTTTTTTAACATATTGTGCCGCCAAAAGTTAAGCCCACGTTTTTTTTATGCGCATAGAAAAATTTTCATTTCTAGTGATATTTGAAAGCCAAAAAGCCAAACATCTCCGTGGATATACGATTCACCCAAATATGGCTATTTGAAACAGATACCGTCTGGACTATAAGATGTTAGTCTTTCCCGATTCTTTATAAGGGGGTCTAATAATTTACACCTATTTCTCTAGTAAAATATTTCCATCTCTACTAAAATTTCGCTAATTTGCATGAAGTTAAAAAACCGTCCTGTATATAAAATACAAAATAAACTCAATAGAACTTCGCAAAGTTATGAGATTGGATCACAGAATTCATTAATGCTTTACCTACATTTGTGTAACCCAAAAGTAACACTACTCAACTTACAACTATTGAATGCTATGGAAACACGAATTGTCAAATCAATGCTCATAAAAAATCAGAGTTATTATTTTTTTAATTAATATTTTCCTGTGATTGTATTCGGTTAGCGTTTTTTCAAACTCTGTACACTTATTTTTGATCTTTATGACATTCTTATCGAAAATTATTAGAAATAATGGTTTTGTTTACATTTTTCCCTCGATTTTGTTTTTGCAAAAAAACTTGCTCGTGTATTTAATATCTTCCAGCATCGCTGTCGGGGTTTATTCAAGTAAAGAAGAAAAAACTTGACATTTATCAAATAAATTGTACCTGAAATAGTACAGATGTGTTTAGAATGTAATTTTAAACCAAAATAAGCAAAAAAGTGTAGGGCCAACTAACACAGACAGTAACAAATACTGAAATTATTCATTGCGACTTGTAGTTAGGATTCGCACAGAGAATAAGACTATAAATGCCTTACGACGAGAAAATAATACATCAATCGGTTTTATCACCAGAACGTCAAAATTATTTTAAATTTGTCAGATGGAGTAAGTAGCATTATAGACCGACTCAAAATCATACAAACTGTTGCTTAGCATAAAAATTGCATTTAGTTACTTATACTTAAGAGTTTATGTTAAATTGTAGCTATAACTATGAATTCCACTAAATAGCAATTTTCTCAATAGGGTGAAAAAATAACATTAATTGTGACTCAACCGGATGATTGTAAAAGCTATTTTATACAAAACAATTTATTGAACAATAAATTGGACAAGTTGACCTTCAATTTGTTTTGTGATGTGTAAAACAGAAATTGGAGTACAATTTATTTTCAACATGTAATAATTTATTGGTCAATTTTAGGGATATCTAGTTACATCTTGTATTTTTTTTAAATGCCAACCGAATTATGATGATTTGAATTTGAGAGCTGATGAACAATGGAGTTCGAGGTGGCATCAATGAAATTGGCCAATAAATGTTGTAAATGTTGAATTTATAAAGCGGTTATCAATAAATTGTGAAATTAATTAATTTGTTGAAAAATAAATTGTCAATTTATTGTTCAATAAATTGTTGTGTAAAACAGCTTTAATGCAATTTTAAAATTAGTAACACATTGCAAACTATGTTGGTAATCTATACTGTAGGAGAGCACATTAAAGTAACATAACACTAAACGAATAATATGTTACTATTACTTTCAAGTAATGCAATTTCTAACATTACTGTCTTTTTGTTGACAATTATTGAAAAAATAAATTAAACGATTTTTAATGTTTTCACGAATTTTATAGCAAATATAGTTTGTTCAATCGATAATAAAAATTGAAGTAGTGGCATTCACTTCTAATTTTTTATTGTTTTGACAATTATTTTATTTTCCGAAATCTGAAAATTATAAACTTACATTCAAGACAGACACATGCTATTGCAAAATTAAAACATGAGTTAATTTTATTTACGAAAATGGAATGAATATAGCGCTTTGATCAGTTTGAGCTTTAAGTAGATAGCATTAAATTATTATTAGAAAATAAATACATATTGTTGTCTACTTTAAAACATTTACTATTTTGTGGAAGAAATTGTTCATTAAATTAATCCATTTATTGAATTCTTATAAAGGGTGTCCCAAAAATAACGCACAATTTGAATTGTGCGCCATTTTCATCCCGAAGAGTTGGCAGCATTGTGTAATTTCACAATGTTGTATTAAACATTAATGATGTTAGACAAAATGGAGCGCAATATGACGGATGAGAGAGAAGAGATTATGAAAGTTCATTTAAAAATGCCCCAAATTCCACAGTTTTGTTTGTTCAGAAACTCACCAAGTTGGAAATGCTCCTAGTCATTAACAAATTACTGTCAGTGGCGGTCGTCTGGTTTCGATTCGTGGGTTAGCAGAATCGTGAATGTATGCAGATGCAGATTTTTTGTTAAAATCCGCTGCATTGTGCTTTTTGAAATGTTTAGTTGAAGTGATCGAAGGTGTATTGAGGTTACAGGAATCTCGGTCTCACTATTACTCACCAATGCTGGCTGGCCTGGTTTTTTATTGTCTACAACTGGACTTGTTTGTTCAAATTTGGGAACTAATCGTTTCACAATTGTTTCATTCGGGGCGTTCCTTCTGCCGAAAATTCCAATAATTTGCGCACAGTCTCAGTTACACACTCTCCGTACTTGCATTGAATTCAACGTGTTTACTACAACATGTAACCCTGCACAATGCTGCCAACTATTCGCAATGAAAAAGGTGCATAATTCAAATCCTACGTTATTTTTGGAACACCCTTGACAATGAATGTTATCAATAAATAAGTATGAATATGAGGGTAATTATGAGTATGTACCGAATTGGATACTCACTTTACTTCGACATTAAACGACCTGTAACTTTATTCAGATTGTTTCAAACTAAAAACTTTATACGAAGGACCCTTAAGACTTACCAGGGGCTTAATCATTTTATTTTTCCACTTATATTCAAAACGCCCTTTATGAGGGACAAAGGGAATTACTTACCGCTCATGAAGTTGTATATGATGGGGTTGACTGCGCTGTTGGCGTAGCACAGCCAGTGAGAGATGAGCGAGAAGGCGCGGTTCACCTCGCTGTTCGTCAGCTTCACCGTCAGCCTGGAACAAGGTATCAAACTTAGTTATCCTTCAGCAGTTGAATGAACATATCCAGGATTTATTAAGGAACGAAGAAGGGATGCGGATAATGTATTTGGGTGATGTAGTTAACAGGGGATGTTAATTGTTATTGCATTAGGCATCTGGGAATGATCTATCTACAGCTATTGTTTGGCTGAGATTGCCGTCACAAGGGAAACTTAGAATACAGATCTCAATGTAGCCTTGAGTACCCATCAATGGTGTTACTTAGAATTCTTGGAAATATTTGTAGATGTTGCTCATTTAGAATCAATATGGTAGTTTTTAACTAACGATGTGAGAAACAATTACTCCACAATTAGTCCATTTATTAATTAACAGAGTAGTTAGAATACCATATTTGATATTGTTAAAATTATGTACAGCGATTATTCCTAAACGGAACTTAGGTAATGTACTTTTAAATGATTTTTAAAGTTCATGGGTTTGGAGTTTATGGGTTAAAGGGAGGTCTATCGTTAAGTGTTTATAGGCTTATGGGTTTATGGGATTAGGTGTTTTGGGCTTAGGGTTTACCTCTTTTGCGCGTAAATGTATTTCCAGATTAATATAATGCGTAAAATATCGGCCATATATCGAAATTTTAGACAATTTTTTAACCCATTACTGGCTAAAACAAGAAAAACACATTTTTTAATGATTTTTTTTTATTAAAGTATATTCAAAACACATACATTAAGACTAATTTACTATTGAAAAAAATCATAAACAGTATTTTGAAAAAAAAACACGTAGGTGCGTATACGCACCTTTGGCTGAAAACAGAAAATTAATAAAAGTAAATTAGTTTTTTATGTGAAAATTTTCAAAGTAAGCTGGATGCAAATGCACTTTACACAAATAAATAGTATTATTTTTACGAAATCGACACTTTTTCCTTGCACTATTAACCTGTCTATAATATAATATGTCCGATATTGTCAAATTTGACTTCACCTGGTAGAGCGGATTGAGAGGGTCTTCCATGGGTTCAGTTGAATACTGCGGTATTTGAAGCGACATCACTGTTTTCTGTATCTAAAGAGAGTGTTAAATCCGAAAGAAATTTTAGGTGAGATTTCGTTGTGTGCACATTGTAAAGTGCATTTGCATCCAGCTTACTTTGAACATTTTCACATAAAAAAACTAAAAACGTCATCTTCCAAATCATCATCACTATCTATACTTGGTTGCATTTCATACGTTCCTGCATTATCCGTCTGCAATCCCTCTTCTCCAATAATATTTTCATCAAAGTTTACCTCATCCCTAATTTCATCTGTTTCTGGCGGCACATAAAAAACATCACCAATTCAGCATTTTCACAATCTGAATCCTCTTCTAACAAAGCAAGTAACTCTTTAGTGGTTAGTGCCCTTTTCATTTTCTATTTTGACAAATGACTGCAATAATATAAACAAAATTATACCTGTATAGCTTCTATACAACTCAAAAATCTCTTACATATTGGCACTAGATGTATCCAAAAAATAACTATTATGCATTACAAAAAACTTTTTTTTACACAAAGGAAAACCAAGAAGTACACTCTGCTAATAATGAACTGATATACCTATGTTCTGACTAGTCCTGTATTATATATGCCAATATTTGTCCAGACTTGCATAGGAGTGAATAAATATGTCAATTGTTATCGGCCAAAAGTGCGCATACGCATCCACTACATATATGTTTCATTATGACCATCATTTAAAAAAAAAGTAAAAAAAATTACATGAGTATCAAAATAGATCTTTTATTTACGCCTGGTTCAAAAAAAAATAGTCTGCTCATTTTTACTAACTTAGAACAATATTTGTTTGAAAATGTGTTTTAAAGTTTTAAATATCGTATTTTCTTAAAAAAAAAATAATATTAAAACAATATTATTTTTAATTAAATAAAAATACTAGTACACTATCTGGACTGTTGACATAAGATTCTGTAGGTAGGAAAAAATAGAATTTTACGGATGATCTCAAAAAAAAATTAAAATAAAAGGGTGCGTTTACGCGCCTTTGGCCGCTAATGGGTTAACGTTTATTGCAAAATTTGACGTGATAAGTGTATTTTGGAGTTCAGCTTCATGATCAGCGACCCCAGGAACATGTAAGATACATACTTCCGGGTGCCAATTTAGGTTTGTGGTACTGTATTGTCAGTATATTCAAAAATCGAAAAATAAGTCAAGCGATTTCTCAAAGACGAAAAATATATCGGCATAAATCCTAGTGTATGTATAGTACTTTAAGACCCCATTAATGGTTTTAGCAAAAAATTTACCTATCAATGTAACATAACCCAAACATGTCAAAAAACCGCGATTTTCGCAGTTTTAGGTAAAAATGTCTCGAAAATCAATTGAGAAATTTGGACTTCGGATTCGAATTCAGCACACCAAAATCCTTCGGAAAAGTACATTCTGGTTTCTGGCTTAGGGGGCCGGCCACATTTTTTTTAGACATCAATTATGGATAATAATAATAATAATAACAATAACAATAACAATAACAATAACAATAACAATAACAATAACAATAACAATAACAATAACAATAACAATAACAATAACAANNNNAATAATAATAATAATATCTCTACTCCTCATTCTAACTACGAGAATTAGCCCAGAAGTCGGAGACTTGTGCGGGAGAGGAGGCGGCATATTATTATTACGCAGGCCGCATTTGCGCCCAGGAACGACTTATGTTGGTAGGCCCTAACCATCATTCAGTGCAGGAATGAGAGAAACCTGGAAAACCTCATTAATTAGGGGGGTGGTCAAATTTTTGAGTCATCAGTGATGTCCATTGGCTCTCGCGTTCGGGTGGTCAAATGCCAACCGGTGTCAATCTCTCACATTGACCCAAGCCAACATTGTTCCACCCTACCATACCTGCACAGAGGGTGCCAGTCCTCCGTACAAGCATAGCTAATTTACGGTCTACAGGCCGCGGGAATCGAACCCGGGCAGAATTAGCACACATCGATTTAAGTACTGACTCCTTAAGCCGTGCGGCTATCGACCGATTGGAAGATGTGCCGTTATTACTCAGAGCTAACATGTGATTTATGCATGATGGCGCTCTATCACATTTCTCTATAAATGTCTGGAAGTATCTGAACCAAAGATTCCTTCGTCGATGGATTGGTAGAGGGGATAATGTTCCTGTTAACTGGCCTGTACGTTCACCAGACTTAACACCTTGCGACTATTATCTTTGGGGTACTCTGAAAACATCCAACACTGAACTGAGTTGTGGAGTCATGTCCAAAATTCCATAAATGTTTTAAAAAATAGCCCTTAAGAACTGCAAAGGGTGTCCTTTAACTTTCTTCGCCGAATTAACCTTTGCTGTAGAAACAACGGTGGTCATTTTGAACAGTTTTTATAATAAGTTGTAATAACCTCAACTTTGTTACTTTTATCTCCGGCATTTTTTATTGTATTTGATTGTTTTTACAATTTTTTTCAATAAAATTAGGCACGTTGTAAATAACTGTAATTCGTCTTATGTGTGTATCCATATTGAAAAATGAAGTAACATGTGGTATATTTTGTCGTAGTAAACACTCATTAAGAATTGGCCGATACAATGATTTAAAGATCAAACTGAAATTGCAGTCAACCTACAAAATCAGTGACTACTAGCACGGCAAGATAATATAGACATTTAAAAAATATTTTTTTGTACCCAAACCGCTCATTTAATCAAAATTCTATGAGAGACCCAAAAACTTCCAAATGGTATCACCTATCAAATAAAAAATAGTTGTGATTATTGACCGAAAGAGGAAAAAGTTATGAATGGATATTATCACCATACATGAATTTTGTAGGAGTTTTTTTGTTTTAAAAAAACCTCTCTAGCCTCTTCTAGTCCGCACGGGCTATAGAAGTTTGGTTTGCTTACTTGCTTACTGGCAAAGCTAAAATTATTAAAAGAACAGTCCTAATTAGTATACAAAAATTTAACACGAGGTTTTATAATCTTTTTAAAATGCCTTACAAAATGCTTAAAATTTGAATACAACTAAATTAATATAAATGCATACCTTTTGCATGATGTTTGCTGCACAATTTTATCAGAAAATATGGAAAAATGTGCTCTATACGTATAGCGTGGAATCTTGCCAAAGGTTCGAGTTAAAAATGTCGGAGAACTCCCTCCACCTAATTTTATACGGTAACTGTATAACAGTAATACCAATTTTCATTTCCGCTCTGGCCTCGAATTATATTTAAAATTCCGCGGTAAACGCATATAGACAGGTGATGGTCCCATTTTAAATGATAATTTATGATTATATCCAGATACATTTTTTCAGTTCGATTGTGAATATTACGGTGTTCCTGCTGACCTGAAGTACATAAAAATATTTTAAGTTCTTAGTTGGATATGTAAATGAAAAAAAAAAAGATTTTTTTAAAGTTAACTGTTAGCATTAGAGGAAATGAACCCTAAAATTTGCTGGAAATAATTTTGTGCAATGTGCTTTAAGTCAGTCCAAGCGTTTCCAGAATAATAGGTGACTGTCGTCTGCAAAGAAAATCACCTTACCATTCAGTGGTAATGAAAATAAATCGTTTACATAAATTGTAAACAACACCAGTCCCAAAACAGAACCCTGCGGAACCCCAGAGTGAACTGTATTATTTTTACTAAAATTATTATTTATATTAACACTGTTTTGTGTTCATCAAGTAACTTTCACCTAATTAAATTGTAACAAGGTTCTCTAAAATCCATGTTTTCTCCTGTAAATTTGCGTGACATATAATATAATTTTTCGTATTACCATACAAAACTCTAAGTAGATATAATAGGCGGTTTCTGGATCAGGAAGTGACGTCACATGGCCAGTGTCTATCGAGTTCGGCGCGCTTCTTCAGCGACTTCTTGTGGGCATTGTCGTTGTGCAAGAGATGCGTGGGTGTTGGCATGCAAGAAGTGTCATGGCGGCACGGGGGTGGCTACCTGAGGAGGTTGAGGGCAGGTCG
>NW_019417313.1:75912-109066 GCF_000390285.2 Anoplophora glabripennis | reverse complement strand
AAAAAAAAACATGGGTATAAAAAAGCATACAATTAGGAAAAAAGCCGAGGAACAGGTGACTTAACCAGTTAAAGCACAGCCTCTGGTATTACTCCTAAGCTGAACCAAACAATATGATATTAAAAATATTCATTTACAAGCAAGCTACTAATCCTATCCAATACACAAATAATTACAATGTGGTCAAACAATAACATAACGAAAACTGAAAAGTTATCAATCAATAGCTATTTAAGTAATAAGACACTTAGTTGGAAGATTAATATACTCATTATGCTCAATTATTTCTACCCTGATCAGAAAGAAGTTTCAACTTTAATTTTTTTTTGAACTGACAGATGCTATTTGTTTTAATATTATGATGTATAAAAAGAAAAAAAAAATCTTTAGTAATCTGATAAAAAATGACCGTTTAAAAAACTCAGTATTGTGTAGAGGAGGAGTCAGAGTACCCTTAAACCGAATATTAACATTATGAACATTCTAAACGATATTTTATTGTAAAGATAAGGTGGTGCCCTATGCAAAATAATTCTGTGAAATTGACAAGCGTTGTGCAAAAAACGACGATTATACATATTCAGCCAACTTCAGATAATTTATAAGAAATGTGTTGACGTCTTCTGATTCCGAAAATTAATCTCGAGCAAGAGTTCTGCACTAACTGAATTCGCCTGGAGTCAACAGCATCAATACATGGACCATAAACTGAGTCCCCAAAATTAAATTGAGATAAAACCAACGACTCACATAAAACTGATTTAACTTTTTTTAGATAAAAACTGTCTATTACTACTAATCATTATATTATTAATTATAGACAAAAAAGCAACTTTGTACGTTTTAATTTAATCCCGGTATGAGGTATTATTCAGAGCGACTTACAGCGAATCGGTGTAGCGACTGTGCTCGGGAGATCGTGCAATCCATTGCGTCTATCAAGGCTTTAAACCCTTAGTACCACACTTGTAGGTATAAGACATTTATATATTATTTATTTACATGTTTGAAAAATTGTTATTAATGTTTTCCCCCACATTGGCGCGGTAGACGGACGTTCCGTTTACTTACAACATCAAAACAACAAAAGGAGAAAAAAATATCAGCTTTGTAGGAATAATTACATCAATAGTGTCGCTGCCTCCCGGACTATAATTTCTAAATGCCTAAATCGATTTCAAGAAACGACGGCTCATTTGAAAGAAGATTAAATTTATATTTATGATATGGGAATAACAATATTATTTTTCTGCGCAGTGGTAGACAACGCTAATCAGAAAAGTTTTGTAATTGTCTCCGTTTACTAAAAAAATTAAGTGCAACGATATAGGTTTCTTTTCATGGCTTGATAGAACATTTATTAAAGAAAACAAATACACAAACCGGAGGTCGATATCTTTTTTCATTTTCACGTTATTGTTAAAATAGTGAAGTTGTGTTGGAGTGAGTTGTGCTCTTTTATTTAGTTCTCTAAATAACATTAACAAAGTCCAAGCCAAAATTAAATTGTAAAACTATACCAAGCCTGTCCTTAAAAAGTACTTGGTTTTTAAAATTTTTTTTTGATAGTTATAATATTTAATTTTTTTATTAATTCCAAATATCTGAGTATTTTTAAAGATTATTGTTTCCGTAACGAGGCAGGCTATGCCCCATGGAAATAGGCAACTGAAAAACTATAAACGAAATGTACTTTTACAGCAGGGGGTTGACTGTCTAGACTCTAGCTCCGGTCTTAAATCACATCTTCAGAGCCAGTTTTTGGTTATATACCGCGGGCATGGAGATCGACGAACGTCGCGTTTATTTCTAAACCAGGACGTCCATCGTATGCCCAGGCAAAGGCATATCGCCCGATAAGTTTAACATCTTTCCTCCTGGAAACGTTGGAGAGAATAGTTGATAGGCATATAAGGGACGGGGTGTTGAGGGCAAATTACACAAGTACCAATACGATTATCAGGCAGGCAGATCAGTCGACACAGCTCTTCACAACCTAGTCTCTAGGATAAAGAGGGCGATGGATGACAAAGGTCTAGCTTTGGCAGCTTTTTTAGATATTGAAGGGGCATTTAATAATACATCTTTCGAATCTATTAATTCGGCAGCTCGCAACAGGGGCCTTGATGACACTTTATGTCGTTGGATAGATACCATGTTGAGAAACAGGACAGTAACAGCTACCCTTTCGGGAGAGACATCCCAGTTCCAGGTAGGCCGGGGCTGCCCCCAGGGAGGCGTACTGTCTCTCTTGTTATGGGGATTAGTGGTGGACGGCGCACTGGAGGGCCTTAATCGAAAGGGATTTTATACACAAGGCTATGCGGACGACTTAGTCGTTCTCATAGTCGGGAAACATAATATTATCGTTTCAGAACTCATGAAAGAGGCTTTGAAATGGATAGATAACTGGTGTAAGGGGCAGGCACTGTCAGTAAACTCTGACAAAACGGTCTTAGTACCCTTCACCAGGAAAAGGAATTTGATTGGACTCTCTGAACCTATAATAGGGGAGGGGTGCATTAGGCTTTCCAGGGAGGTAAAATATCTAGGAGTGATACTAATAAGCTTACCTGGAATGCGCACTTGGGAAAAGTGGTGAGTAAGGCGAAGCAGACATTGTGTGTATGCCGTCGCCTTATTGGGAGCACCTGGTGACTGAAGGCAAAGATGCCATACTGGTTGTATACATCGATAGTACGACCTACGATTCTCTCCGGCGCTGTGATATGGTAGCAAAAAAACACAACAGGCTACAGCGAGGGAAAAACTGAGTAGAATTGAGAGATTGGCCTGTTTAGGTATAACGGGGGCGATGGCATCGACCCCGACAGCTGCACTCGAAGTCTTGCTAAATCTGCTACCGCTGCATATAGTGGTGGAAAGAGAAGCGCGGCTAGCAGCATATCGACTCGGGAATAACAACGACTGGAGGGGTAGTTCCTACTCCAGGATCATGGACACATCTATGTCGGAACCAATTTTGAGATGGTATCTGACAAGATGGCTCCAAGGTTTCACTTCCACAAGCCATTTGAGACTCGAATAGAGGATCAAAGCAAATGGGAGGAAAAGTTTAATACCCTGGATAGGTGGAGCCTAGTATGATTTACAAATGGCTCCAAAATGACCAGAGGGACGGGTGCAGGAATATATGGACTCAGACCCAGATGAAGTGCAAGCTACAGTCTGGGGGAGTTCCCTACCGTATTCCAAGCAGAAATTTTCGCGATAATAAACATTTACAGGACTATTTTGCTTCTAAGGCGAAAATGACTATAATATTCGTGTCTAGCTACTCCAGATTAAGTACAAAAGAATTTTTGTACGTGGTCCAGAAGCCGAGATATTAAAGATTTTGCAAGCGCTAGCCATTTAGACTGCAGCACGTTATCAGTTTTCCGAACGAGCGCGCGCGCCGCTTCCCCCTACTTTTCCGTTCGCTCCAGCTGACGCACTCAGCGCTTGCACGCTTCAGTTTATTACTCAATTACTAATACTAAAAATCAAGTAAACATATCCTTTTTTTTTGAAAATATAAGTATTCAATATTAACCTCCATCAAGCGCATCGCTGTAAAATGTTAATTGCGTCCTCAAAATTTTTTTTAAATAAAAAAATTATCGGCTCCAGAAGGTCGTAGAAAAACATTTTTTTTTAAATTCGTGAAAAAATGTCAGCAGTTTCTTTCTTTAAAAGTCATTTTCATAAAATAAAAATTGAAATAGTTATTTGAAAAAAACATACCCAAAAAAAGTGCAACTTTTTCAGTCATTTTTTGATCCTTAAAATTAATAAAATCGTCAACATTTTTTAACAGCATGATAATATAACTCTTTACGAAGAAAATAAACCGAAAATCGTTACTGTAGGGCTATCCGCTGAGAAGATCTAGCCAATTTTCGAGAGCGCCTTTTTTTCAAAAAATCGATATATCTCGAAAAATAATTAATATTTTTAAATTTTTCAAAAATGTACTTTTTTGCCTTGCCGCGGGCTATGCTTGCAGTAAATAGCAAATATGGGAACGTAAATGTAAACGAGTTATAGAAGAAGAGAAAAGAGAAGATTTTTAACGGTTTTTTCGATATATCTCGAAAAGTAAGAAAGCAATCGATACTTACAAAAATCAGTTGACAGATCTTTTTAAAACCCACAACTTTCTCATTTAAAATTTTTCAATAGGTGCTATATTTTTATAGTTATTTTAGAAAAACCGTTTTTTGCAACTTTGCGATTTTTTTAACCATGTTCGCCATTTTGGATCGAGTTTAAAGAATAAGAAACTCAATTTAAAATTTAATTTTCTATACGGTCATATTTTTTTTTGTCCAGGTAATAATTTCTGCAAATTTAAGTTGATCCGTGACAGAATGCTTGGACTAAGTTCCCAACCGTATTCCAAGCAGAAATTTTCACGATATTGGCGTGTTTGACAGAGAATGTACGTAGAGGTTATAAACGTAAACTCATATATCTATTCTCTGATAGTCAAGCTGCAATTAAAGCTTTAGGCGCACACAAAATAAGTTCAAAACTGGTGTGGGATTGTTTACAAATGCTGACTGAACTGGCAACTGGCCGCCAATAATACAGTTTGACTGTGAGTTCATTGGCTCGGAGTCCTTCTGTGGCACAACTCCCAGTGTGGACACGCGGACTCTGAGCAAATGGACTGAGACAGAACACAGGAAATGCTGGACTTCAAGGCCAGGACATAGCCGTTCTAAAGAGCTCATGGAGTATCCTTCGAAGGAAAGAGCAAACGATTTACTGAGCTTGAACAAAATCCAGCTCAGGAGAGTGACAGGACTCATAACGGGACACTGTCACTTTAGGAAACAACTACATAAGCTAAAGCTTGTAGACAGTCCGGTCTGCCGAGAATGTGACTCGGCGGATGAAACTTTGCATATCCTGGGCGAGTGTCCGGGATTTGCACGTAGTAGAATGGCGCTCCTGGGAGACCTTATTTGGAACCCAAGGAACTGAGAGAAGTGTCAGCAAGGAAGCTTTTGGACTTTGTCAAAAGGACAAAACTACTTGCTGAATAGGACTAGTAATGGGACGCACAATAGGCCTAATTAGAACGCAGTGCTATGGGACTTATTAAGATCAACCACTAGGAAGAAGTAGAATGAGAAGAAGTTTTATTTTGTGGGAGAAAAGTACTTGTGAAAAAGGAAAATGCCTTTTATGAATGTGGAAGCATATGATATATTCGCAGTTTATTTTCATTGTTTGGAAAATGTCGTTATAGTTTCAAGTTTGTATAATTGATGTCTTAAAAAAATCTGGGAGACAAAATGTTTTCGAAGAAATTGATGTCTAAAAAAAACAATCATCAGGAAATCTGGGAAACATAAAATGTTTTTGAAGAAATTACGATTTTTTCTCAACAAAGAAAACAAACCCGGAGAAATGACATATTAACCCGGAGTCCGAAGATGGTCAATCAAAACCCGAAAACTCCGGGTCAAACCCGGAGATCTGGCAACTCTAGTTGTCACATCTCGTTTGACATAATTTTTCATTTGTCTATTTTCATAAAACATAGCCTGTCTCGTTAAAGAAACAATAATAATCCTTATAAATACTCAGATATTTGGAATTAATAAAAAATGAAAAATTGTAGTCATAAAAAAAATTCAAAATAAAGCAAGTACTGTTTTAACCCTTCACTGTATCATGTTGTTTTAAAAAGACAAAGTATTAATCACTTAATGTGACACCTAAAAATACATTGAGGCATATTCTGTGTTACGTTGTCGTTCAACAACATACTAGTGAAGAATATAATTAATCTAAAAATGGATAAATGGAAGATGACAATGCGGGTTGAGCAAATATCAGTTGATTTAATAGTCGCCAGTGCGTTTACGTTCTTTTAGTTTAGGGCAATTGTTTTTGCGCAAACTATTTGAATTGAGATGTTACCTATAAAAATTTTACGGGTATTTGTAAGGTAAACAAAATATATTTTTTGCATAGATACAATAATAGAATATTTATTTTCTATAATAGGGGGCTATGTGTTATTGTTGTTAATAAACAACATTATTTTTATTTTTACGAGTAAAATGGAGTATTGGCGCAAAAACAAACCTTTGTCCGACAAAGAATTTGAGAATATTTTTAATAACCTTACTGAAATTGAGGATGGGTTTGATTTTGACGATGACGATAGCGTAATCGATCCGGATTTTGTTCCTGATGTGAAACAACTTGAAAACGGTTTTGATATTGAAAATAACGAAAATAAAAACGAGGGAACTGATTTTACTGAGGATGCCACAGGAACTGTAACTGATACTACATCTAATGAAGATAATGTGGAATCATCTATAGAACCTGAGCCAGTTTATTCCAGAGGCAAAGGTAGATACATTGATTCTAATTGAAATATTTTGTACAGATATAACACGGAGAAAAAGGAATTTGATTTTGACTGATCAACAGCCACAGTTTTTTGGTGACACACAGTTACCAAATCACGTTTTTGCTCTAGAAAGTCCTTATGAGCAGAGAGCGGACAATTTGTGACTTTAACCTTGAACATGTCATGTCATTCATAAACCTAGATACATTACCCATGACGCAGTGGCGTGTCGGGTATGCATCGGAAATTTACGTGATAATTCACGAAAATTCCACGGTACATACATTTTTAGGCGTTATAAAATATTTAGAAAATCAGAAATTGTATACTACATATTTATTAAATAAAGTTCGGTTAAAAATAGTGTCGTTCTTTTAATTGGAAATTAGGAGTCAATGTAACGAATAACCTCAGGCGACACACATGATAGAATTGTCCAACTCACGCTCCATTCATAACAGGGCTGCAGTTTGAATTCTGACCAATAGGAATTCTATAATCGCAACCGATGTCGACGGATGGACTAGAGATGGGCGCGAGTGTCATTTCATTTCTTTAGAACTAAATTAACTTAATTATTTTCTCGTTATTTAACCTGTTCACATGATTTATGGATTTTAAATAAAGGGTACAAATCTTCGCGAGGATAATACGATATATTTGCTATACATAATAATTATATTTTGCATAGTTTATATACAATACATTTTTGAACGCGTACACATCTCTACCAAAATGTGACCTATTCTTCGGGTTAAAGTCACACATTGTCCGCTCTCTACTTATGAGTTATTTAGTTTATTTGTTACAACTGCTACTTTCGACATAACTGTAGAAGAATCTAATATGTATGCAATTCAAAAAATCCAAATAAACCTTTGAATCTGACAAGAAAAGATGTAAAACAGTTCCTGAGTATCACGATGTACATGTCACTTGTACATATGCCTCACACAAGAGACTATTGGTCAGAAGAAATTGGTTTTGAAAAAATAAACAATATTATGTCTGTTAATAGATATGAAAACATAAAGAAGTTTCTCCATTTTAATAATAATGATAATGATCCACCTCACGGTCATCCAGACTGTGACAGGATTTATAAAATCAGACAACTTGTTGATAGTCTCAACAGGGAGTTTACAAACAAAATAAGGCAATTCTGAATTATTTATTGAGTTCTATTTGTGGTTAAAGTTTGATTGACACGAACTGAAACATCCTGTATATACCGGGTGTGGCATTTATTTTGAGACAAAATAATATCTCGGTTGGCCTAGATTATTTCGAAAAAAGTTTCAGACAAAAGTTGTAGGGCACCGAGGGGGCCATTGAAAGGTCCATATTACGACTTTCGGTCTAGACCGGAAGTGGTGTTTTTACATTTTTTTCAAATGGAAACACGGATTTCGATTGAAAAACGAAAAAATACCTTTTATTCTTATTATTTTTTCGATTTAGCCCATATTTTGGCCATAAAAAAACAAAAAAACAAGAATTGAAACAACGGAGTACCTACCTTGTTGGGATAACTTTTTTTTTTTAATGTTTCATACAAAAGTTGTAGGGTGAAAAGGGGGCTGTCTTGAAATGACCTTGAAAATGATCTTAACCTTGACTTCTAGGTCGTTTGAAGATCAAATTCAAAATTTTAAAAGGGACCCTCTTTTTTTACCTCGGTAATTACAAGAACGGGAAGTTTTAGAATAAGATATGAACTTAACTTCAAGAGCAAGATCAGATATCAACGTCGTTATTCCTGAGTAGTACTAAAAGGAGTTAATAATTATACAGTTTAAACTGACCTTGATATCTGATCTTGTTCTAGAGATTAAGTTCATATTATTGTAAAACTTCCCGCTCTTGTAATTTCCAAGGTCATTTAAAATTTTGAATTTGATCTTCAAACGACCTGAATTCAAGGCCAAGTTCATTTTCAAGGTCATGTCAAGATAGACCCCTTTTCACCCTACAACTTTCGCTACTATAATACTTATATGTGAATGTTTGTATACAGGGTGATTTCACTTTAAATACAGAAACTGCAGGATTAGATTCATTAACAAAAAAATAATTAGAGTTTGCTCTATAAACTTTTCTTCTAGTGGACTCGGTATTCGAGATACAGTATGTTAAAGTTTGCAAAAAAATATATATTTTCTGCGATATCGTCATAATGCGCAGACGGAATTGAATAAAATTTACTACAGCGTATTCACTTAATTAGACCTTTTATTGAATATAATATTAACTTTCTGGTTTTAACCACTGGCGTGCTACTGGAGGTACCGCTCCATTTTCCCAAGAAAAAAAATACGCTACTGGCGGTTTTTTTGTAGAAATAATGTTACATTCAGGTGCTGTTATGTGACGTGAATGAAAAATTTTTCTTGCTGTTTTTTAATAGTAGCAGCAGTTTAGGAGATATTTGGGCTTGTTTTTGCGTTTTATTGAATTTTCCTTATAAATTTATACGTTATTTGATGACACTGGATTATAAATTAATCCATTATTTGACGCTACTAGCAATTTTTTGTTAAAATAATTTTATTTCTGGGAAATATATCAAAACTAAATAATAAAATAACATTAGCAAATAGGTCGAGTAAGTGATTAAGTAACGAGTCCTAGAACAATTCTCCAAAACGAAGTTCTTTCTTATCGATACACTTTTGACATTTTCTTACTTATTATTATTATTTTGTGTTTTCCAATTATCAGTTGCTTAGTTTTATGTTACCAAAACCATAATCAGGAAACGTTTGGTACTTGAAAAGTTCCTAAAAGAAGAAACAAAAATAAAGCTCAACAACTGCGACTTAATATAAGTATCAAAAAGACTATGTTTCTGATCTAAAATTTATCCTTGCATAAATTGGAGCCCCGAAATACAAAGAATAGTCCTGCGACACATTTTTGAAAAAACTTGTAACTGATGAAGATGACATGAAAGTTAAAGAAAAGACGAGACTAACACCAAAGCTGTTATTGACATGAGTTAAGATATGGCAGAGTGATGGCCTCACGAGCGTTTGAATTTAGTCGGTGCAAAACCAATGATATAACTCTGGTCACGTTAATAATGGGAAGAAAAATCTCAGACGCGATAGAATGTTGGAAGATGAAGTGAGGAAAACTGTAAGTACCATTTTGGGGGAAAAAAAAATTAAAAATGTGATATAATGCTCTTCAAAAACTATTCCACGATAGCAGGATCGCCTGATAGAATCTGTGAACAGTATTATTGAAATTAAATGTACCACGAATATGAAGACTTTTAAAAATTATGTGGAAAAGGGAAAACCGACCCAGAAGTTTTATGTGCAGATGGCAGGTACAAATGTATTTAACAGGGCTTCAAAGGGGCTATTTTGGTGTAGCTGATTGCAACTTCAGTATAAATAAAATAGTAGAAATAATTAATGTTACATTTGATGACAACTATGTATCAGATTTCTTAATGCTTTATCTCTTCATGGAAAGATAATGTGTATCCATTATTATATCCATTATTATATAAGTACAATTTGAGGGTAAATAAAATGCATATACTATTATGGTAACTTTGTATTTTTATTTAAGTAATGAATCTTGCAACACAAAATATTAGCATATTATGTTTACTGTTGACAAACATAGATGTGACGTCACGTAGACGCCATGACACCGGCGACTGTTTTTGCGTGAGTTTAGACTTAAAATTAAAATGTCAATATTTTTCTACTAAACCTTTTATTTTCTACAGAAATAAGATCTTTTTTGGAAATAGTAAATACTTCCGTACATCATAGAAAAGTTTTTCAAAATCTGTCATCATGCCTATTGGATTCGTCTTTCAGCATCCTCGGGATGAAGTGCAGATACAAAATTGAATTTAAATGGATGCTGACCATTAGTTTTCAAAATCTTTTAGATGGAGGTTTTTGAAATACCTAAATCCTGTTCAGCAACACGAACTGATGATTCATGCTAAGACATATGCCAAAACATTGACGATGATACCTTAATCTAAAGTTATCGGCAAAATTATATTTGCAGAAATTCGACCATGTTCTAGTTGATGTCTTAAAATTCTTCGTAAAATGTGTCTACTCATTGGTGGTAAATGAGGATATCTCTCATTAAATACCCTGCAAGTCCTGTTTATTATCTTGTGACACTCTCCATAAATAAATAATAAATTTAGAATGTCAACATTTAAATAAATGTTAACGTTTTCCATTCTTTAACAATAAATAATACTCAAATAAACATTGACTGAATGTATTAAATTGACAACAATAAACTGGTGACAGATTAGGTTCTTGTTTTTGAAGTTCCACTAAAAATTTCACAGCCATTCTCGCAAGAAATTATGCGATATCCGTTGACTGCACGAAAAACAGTAAATACTTTAAAAACCAGAAGAGATAGGCATAGGGAACCATTATACCATTCGAAAGAGAACAAAATTGTTCATCATGTTGCTCGAAAATATACAGGGTGGTCCACTTAAAAAAACAAATTAAGATGGTTTAAATTTGACTAAATTCGGAATTAAATTTCTACCACCCTGTATGAAATTAAGTCATTTTGAAATTATGGCAGGGAAGCTTAGAATTTTAGTTATGTCCTCTATAAATTTTGTCGCTCTTATTATAATAACTTTATTATTGTAAAATACACATCTTTTTGAATTAAGCAGTGCTGTTTTATTTTTTTTTTGAAAAAAATTAAATATATCAAAAACGGTTAACTTTAAAAATAGGGAGCCTTTATGAAAGTTCACCTGAAAATTGACATAGAATCCAAAATTGCAATAATATACAGGGTGTTCCATTTAAAATAATGAAGATGACGTCAACTTCCGGTATAACCGGCGTTAGGTGGACGCTATTATTATTATTTTTTATTTATTTACTATATCCAACAGGCAAGTGCCCAATTACAGGATAAGGATAGCAAACTATAATAATAAAAAGAGAAAATAAAATCCAGCTAAAAACCACAAAAACACACAAATATATAGGGTGAGTCAGTTTTTTGTAGACAAACTTTATCAGGAGATAGAACACATGTTTTTAAAAAGAAAAGTTCCTATAAACATATGTCGTATAAGGCTTCGTTTCCGAGATACAGGGTGTTGAATATAATTTTTTTTTGTTATAACAAGCGATAAGAATGTTCAAAAACTTGCACGATGGCGGAGTGAAGGGGGTGCTCAACCCCTGTCTTAAACAGAACTTCTACGCCAATGACTATTTAAAAAAAAAACTGTTATTTTCATTATCTACATACAGTTTAACAAAAATAATGTCCGTTCTTCTGATTCGAAATTCCTGTGCGTTGCCGAGTTATTTTGATTTTTAGTTCTTTGTTGTAGTACTAAATAAAAACTATACACTCACAAATTGCACTTACTTTTAAGCATAAACATAAATATTCTTGTAATATTATGGTTTGAAGTGTCTGCCACAAGGGGATTGTATTGGTATGAATAACTTGAGAACGGCGAATCTTAGGGAAAAAATTCAAGTTACCTTTTTTACGTATTTAGTGTATTAGAATATAAATCCTTTACAATAACTTGTAAAAAATACAGTGGCGTAGTTTTTTTTTTATAAAAAGAGGATGACCCCTGTCCAGTTGTACACCACTGGTTGAACTTTTGGAGCTCACATTTTAAGGAATGCAAGGCCTACTGTCATACATTATCTGTACCAAATTTTATTGAGATCAGTTAATAGATTCCGGAGATATAAACAAAAAATCAATTTTTTTAACAACTTCTACAACCTGTATCTCTAAAACGAGGCCATTCCAGACCTATGTTTATAAGTCAAACACCTATTATTTTAAAGAGATCTATCTGCTCTCGAAGTTTCTGCATAAAATTCGGACCACCCTGTACAGAAGTAACTTCAGTGTCACCCTTCCAGTTTTGGTGTATTCTCCACTCGGTGTCTTAAGGGCCCTAAATTTCGCATTACCGTTCTTAGAGAGAAGTCTCTGGAGCACACTGTGGGACACCGTCAATATCCTCACAACTTCTTCCAAGAGTCTAGATCAGGGGTCGGCAAGTAATTTTAGGTGGGGTCCGGATACTTTTAAAAATTTTTAACGAGGTCTAGAAAAAAATTAATATTTCTTACAAATTTTCATTTGGACTCAAATTTATTCTGCTTACTAACCATTAAGAACTCAAAACACTCACACAATTGTAAAATACTAGAAAAATGATACGCAAACGTAAAAAACATTTTTTAAATAATTTATTTGAGTAATTTATGCTTTCAAAAAATTTTTGGCGGTCCAGTATTTCACCTTCCGCGGTCCAGACCTGGACCGCGGTCCGCCAGTTGCCGACCCTTGGTCTAGATTATAGCTAAAAAGAAAATCTAAATCGTTGACATCACTAGTTGTTTTATCTCTCTCTACACAAGCCACGAAGGACTTTATTCTTGAACTGTAGGGAGTAAAAGGAACGAGAGAAAGGGGACGTGTCTCATTAATCGGTATTCTTGAATGGTGTTCTATTGAGTAATGATTGAGAATCGAGAATCGAACCACTGGTGATTTGCTCAGCTTACCTCCCTTGTGATAAGAAGAAATCCTCTCCAACCAAGGAACTCGATTCTTGACGGTGAGAGAATAGAATGCTCCCTGGGGAACGTTCCCTCATTTCGCTCTACTACTGTTCTATCACAAAAGTCATACTGTATTCTCGACACAAAGGGATCGAACAATGAAAGTGAAGAACGAGGAACAATGTTGTTGTTTAGGCCATATTAAATAGATTTAAATGATTTATTTAATTATTTTATATCCTTTGTCACAGATGGCGTACCATGCACAAATTTTGAAACAAAACTGTTCCTTTTTATTTTCTTTTTTGGTATGTGTGCAAACAACTCTGATAAGATAGTATAGTATAGAACCGGGTTCATTAGTATAGATTTTTACAAATTTTAGAAAGGTTACGTGATTATAGATATTAAATTATAGAATTACCGTATCACTAGTTAGTGGCTCGTATTAGTATTACAATACCTATCTTTCCTTCCTTCTCTCCATACTAATACGACAACAGTGAAAGTGTACCATTTTCCTGCACTGGTAAGGGACCAAAGCATTTACAAACCTTTAATTTATTTAATACAGTCCACTATAGCAATTTTTCATACAGTTGTCAAATGTACCGACCAATCAGAAAGCAGTAAATAGGCGGCAGAATAAAAACTAGTGATGAGCTAGTCATGAAATAAGTGCTACTTTATTTAGAGTTATTGTTATTTGTTTGTCAGTGTCAGGTGCAGTCTAAAAAGGCATAAAAAGCATAAATGGATAAAAAAATGTGTACCGTGGTGGAACGACGAAATACGTATTGCAATAAAAGAATAAGGAAATATCTAGTCCACCCGCGATTTCGTCAGTTTCATGAAAACTACATACATACATAAATTTTTCAAAAAATATCTAGTTAGTAGGATACAAGATTTTTCTTGAGAAGTACGTTTAAGCGGCGAAACATAAAAAATGCACCGTCAAAACGCACCTACGACACAAAGGACGAAACTCGATGGTGGAAGCGCGATGATAGTGCGATCAGTCCTCAGAAAAAAGCCTTTGTGGTTTTACTTTGACCCTCGAAAACATCCGATGCTGGACGATGATTCTATTACTTCTATGGCAACAACCACATCCTCATAGGACTTTGGTAAACCCAACAAGAGGTGACACAATATGCAATTCTTCTACTTTCAATTGCTTCCCTTTCATCATATTTTGTGACACAATTTCTTCCTTGTAATCAATTTATTCATCACATTTTTTCTTCCAAAAATGTTTCTTTAAAAAAATGGTACATCACAAACCTCATTGACCGTAGTAGGGTCAAGAATGGAATAGTCCTTTCTTGAATGTGCATTTTTTTAATTTGTTGTAATTAGCTTTTCCGTCGCTTGACCTGCTAATATTTTTTCCAAATTCAGTTCTATAAACTTTTTCAAATCGTACTGATCCAAAACCGAAATAACAAAGCATACACTATTTTGTGACAAAATTTCTTCGTTGTAAACAATTTATTCATCGTATTTTTTCTTTCAAAAATGTTTCTTTCATAAAATGTTTTACCTATCAGAATAGTCCTTCCTTGAATGAGCACTTTTCTAATCTTCTTAATTCTTCCTTAGCTTTTCGTTGCTTGATCTGCTAATAATTTTTCCAAAGTCACTTCTATAAACTTTTTGAGATTGTGTACTGATCCAAAATGGCTTCCAACTGAAACAACAAAGCATACCTACACTACATATATAGAACGGAATCTCTAATTTTGAGTTGATTTAAATGTTTCAGCGCTCTCGGTGGGCGGACCAGAAACTGTTTTTTTTTTATTGAGCTCTTCATATTAAAAATTTCATTTTTAGAATATTAAATTAACATTATCAATAAAATAAATGTTGTGCAGACTATAAATTATTAAATTATAGATACTACTGGAATATTTACAAAATAATTTATTTTTTACAGGACATCATCATCAACACAAATATGAACAAATTCTATCTAGAAAATTATCCATTATACATATAATCCACTTATTTAACACTAAACTGCACCGAATAATATGGAATTTAAATTTAAATAGACCAGTCATAAACGCCGAAAATAACAGTAAAATTTAAATTAAAACGTTACCTAGTAAATATCATATAAATATGCACTATATTTGCAAAATATATTACAACAGGAACATACAATGGGTGGACTGATCCCTATACAATTTCTATATCTTATACTAATTCAATTACTGCTCTTTATAGTTTATGCTTTGTGAGGTGACTGAAACTTCTAGATTTAAAAATTATTTCCATCAAACCTGTAACGTTTTTCCTCCATTGTGACTCTCGGACTCATAACATTTTAGTATTAAATAAATCTGCAATGGACTTCAATGTAATAGGTTTTATTTACTGTATTTCTGTATTTATTACAACACACAATGACACTACTATGTTCAACTTCTTCGTGTCTACACCTCTTGCCGACTTCTGATGGGAACTTAACAATACAAGACATGTTAATGAATTTATGCATCAATATTGTTCATTATTTAGTTAGAGCCAAATAACTGTGTGTCAAAAAGATATGTCAATTTGTTGTGTACAGCTTACAAGCAATGAGTAAAAATTAATTTTCTTCAGAATCCACTCAATCGATAGTATTCATAGTTTGGTTCATCTCGCTGAATTCCGAAGAAAAGTTGAAGACAAAGAAGAAATTCACTTCCGGTTTCTGTAGCAGCCTATTTAGGGAAGATTCATAACTGACGAGTAGTACAAATACGCTATACACAACAGCGAGTCACATTATTGCAAAAACGGTCATTTACACAATTACCTCAAAGTACAAAGTGGGTTAATTCTAGCACTAGCAAAATTGGAATAGCATAGTAAAGGCAAAGAAGCTAGATTTTGCACAATTTAGTTGAGTATAATCTCATTCCTATTTCAATTTACATTTTTTTTATTCACAATTTACAATTTGTCATTAACTTATTATTCAAATAAATAGAATGGCTGGAGAGTTAACGAAACTTAACAGAAAACGTGGTGCTGTGAAACTTCTATTCACAATTTTTGTGATCGATTCAATTACCGTTAGATAGTCAACATGACCTTACACAAAAAACAATTATAGAATTAGAAGATCGAGTAGAGAAATGTACAACATTAATGTATAATTTTAGCTGATCCACAATTTAATGAACCAGATGAAGTACATGTTCTCATTGGTGCAGAACTTTTTTGGGACATTCTAATTCCAGAAAAGGTAAATCTTGGTAAAGATCTCCCTGTTCTATAAAATTCAAGGTTCGGTTGGTTAGTGTCTGGAGTTATTAAACGAAGTAATCAAAAAATTCAATGCAATGTTTCATACGATTTGATGAAATGCACTTCACAAGTTCTGGGAAGTTGAAGAAGCTAATGAGTTATATAACATCTGCAGAAGATGTTGAATGTGAAAATTATTTCAAGACCACTTTTTCAAGAGATGAAAGTGGCAGATTTATTATTAAAATTTCAAGATTTTATTCATGTATACACTCAGCTAGGTCATATGTCATTGTTACCATTATCAAACAAACCACAAATATAGTGTTTGATGGTTAATCAAAATCAAGTTCAAGGTTTTTCATTAATGACTTGCAGTGTACTGGACCTCCCGTTCAAGGTGAAATCTTGTCAATTTTGCTACGTGTCAGACAGTATCCTGGTAGTCTCTGCAAATATAGAGAAAATGTATAGACAAATTCTTGTCCATCCAGACAATACACATCTACAAACGATAGTATTGAGAGACAATCCTAATGATGAGATTTCTATGTAAGAGTTAAACACAGTGACATACGGTACCAGATCTGCTCCATTTTTAGCTATACGATGTTTAAGGCAAATAGCTTATGAGTTTCAGGAGCAATTTCCAGTATCATCGATAATAATTCTTAGAGATTTTTATGTTGATAATCTTATAACAGGATTTGAATCTGAACAAGAAGCAATCAAAGTTTGCAAGGAAATAATTTCAATATTAGCTTCTGCTAAGTTTCCATTGAGAAAATGGGTATCAAACAGTCAAATTTTTTATCAGAAGCGCAAGTCAAATCTGATCCAGTCAGTGTTATAACATCTTGGTGAGAATGAATGTTGTTTATCACGAAGTCTGATAATCTAATTTCAAAAAGGTCCATTCTTTCAGATGTTGCAAACATCTTTGATCCTTTAGGTCTTGTAAATCCATCTATTATTATTGCTAAAATGATAGTTCAAAAAATATGGACACTAAAACTAGCTTGGTATGTCCAATCCCGCCTGATTTAAAATTAAAATGGTTACAATTTAGAGAAGATCTGTCTCATCTCAATCAGTTACAAATAAATAGGCATGCGATTTGTCAAGATTATATATTACTTGGAGTTCATGGATTTTGTGACGCATCACCAAAGGGATATGGTGCTTGTATTTTTCCAAGGAGTATTGATCAGAATAGAAAGGTACATGTTGATTTATTGTGTGCAAAAACCAAGGTTGCTACTTTAAAATCGTTACCTAATAATTCCACGATTGGAACTATGTAGTGCTGTTTTATTAGCTGAATTATTTGAAAAGCTCAGAAGTTCTCTTACATTAGATTTTACATATTTCTTATGGTCAGATAGTCAAATAGTTTTATGTTGGATTTACACACAATCAAGTTTATTGTAAACATTTGTTCAGCATAGAATTTCAAGAATTCAAACCTTAAGTGATCCTAAATGTTGGAATTACATTAATACTCGAGAGAATCTTGCTGATTTAACTTCAAGAGGCCTTCTTCCCAAGAAATTGATGAAGAGTGAATTATGGTGGAAGGGCCCAGTATGGCTTTCTTCTAACAGATCTGATTGGCCTTTGCCATCTAATATTGACATTAACACTAAAATTCCTGAATTAAGGTGGCCATATCCCTGGCCGAGAAATAGTCAAATTTCTGGCGTTTTTAGGTACTGAAATCTTGAAAAGTAAAACGTGTAGAACAAAAGTAAGCACAAAAATAAAATCCCTGATGTTCTGTTTATTCATTGTTGCTATTTAAATTTACTCAAATAAAATAATAACTAAAAAAAAGCGTTTGTAGAACATGCGTTTGCTGTTATCCTAACCCCACATTTTAAGAATTATTTTCAAGTACTTATAAATAAAAGTAGGTAAACAATTTTATACATATAATGTTATAAGAATATTTACATGTAGAGTTATTTATAAAAAAGTTAGTATTTTCCTAGATTTCAGTACCTAAAACCTTGATGGTCGGACACGCCCCCATTTATTTATTATTGAATTTATTCCATTTGGCTGATACACACTGTATGTAAGAATAGTTAAACGACATAAATTGACATATAAACGAAATTAGATACAGAACATAATTGACTATTATTAATAGTTACGTACCGTAATGTGCTTACTTAACTATGATCCTGTCCTGAAATTTCCCAATTCTTATTTAATCCAATCGGATTAACCTGAAACTCGAAAAAATTATTAGTGGACATTTTATTGCGCTTTATGTCGAGGAAGTGTATGTAGAATGATAATATCAAAAAAGTAACTCGAAAAAAGTAATGCTAAGTTAGCATATTGCAAATAAGTAGCGTGTTTTTTCACTTTTTTTTACTGTCAATGAAAATCTAGACGACCTATCGGAATATTAGTTATTTTATGCTGTAGGCAATTAAATTAACCACAATTTAAGGTAAGTACCTAGTCATTTTTCACTAATTTGTTAACTGTAAAATAAAGGTCGATGTTGATGAAATTTATGGAAAAGACGGTCAATCCAAAGACCAACATGTGTGCCAAACGCGGATTCGATTGACAGCGAAATTGTTGCTCTAGGTATTTGTTAATTAATTTCGTTCGTTTTTTTGCAACTAGTTGCTTCATTAAATAAATAAATAAAATAAACATAAATAGACAAAATTATAGAACTTGGGCCGCAGAAAATCCTCATACATTTGTAGAAACCGGTTTACATCCCTTAAAAGTAGGCGTTTGGGTAGCGATGTCAAGAAAATGCATAATAATAGGCGGCCCTATATTTTCCATGAAACTATAAATGTTGAAAGATTTCGAACCCTTATTTTAGAACCATTTGAGCAGAGTTATATAATGATGAGTTGGAGCAACCGCATATACTGCAAGAGCTACAATTCAATTTTTAGAAGGGGTTTTATGAAACTCGTCTAATTAGTTAAGCCATCGATGTGACCATCGAGGTCACCGGATCTAATTCCTTTAGATTATTTTCTGTTTGGATATTTGAAAAATAATATTTGTAAAGCAATGCACAACATTGAAGAATTAGAAGCAGCAATTAACAATATTACAGTACAGCAACTGCAAATTGTGTATGAAAATATGCACAGGAGAGTAAATTTGTGCATAGCTAGTGAAAAGGACATCATATCGAACATAACATGTAATGTTTTTATCGCAAATATAATTTATGAATTTGAATTTATTTTATATTGCTCACTCTTTCGTAATGTTATTTTATTTATAATAAAAAATAAACCATCTATGTTTGTTTTACCCTATACTTAAATTAAAATAATAATACACTTTTATAGGTTCATATCATGTTCTTTTTGATTTCAAAGTAAAAATTTGCAATTTCTTCATTAACTAATTTCATAGTTTTCTCCTTTTAATAAAATTGAAAGCATTTCAACGAAAAAACAAAACTATGTTTCGGAAGTATCTAGTACTAAATTATATGTATTAAGTTTAATATCAATAGTTCATGTCGATCAATTTTAAAAACAATTTTATTTAATTACATTACCCCTTCAACCACTCCACTGAGGTTTAGGGATTTTTATTTGATCTTACCAACCGTGAATTGTTGGTTGCCTATGCTCGACGATCACAGGGCTTGTAAACATTTATGAAGGCTCTGTATTTATTATACCTCTTACTTCTGTTATTCTAATGTAATCTCTCTTTAAATCTGACTACTCTCTCCGGACGATGACGTCTAAACTCAGTTTTAACTGTGGACAATATTGTGAATGCCTTAAATTTTCAATATGAGTTAAATATTTGTTTTAGTAGGTTCTATTTGAATTATCAGGTATGAGGTGAATTATATCAAAATATACAACAATTTTATTTTTATATATACAAACCAGATCTACAATATTTTATTACATACCTAATAAATAATATTCAAATTCACATATTATTTCAATGTATAAACACTAGCCTTACAAAAAGAAAATTGATGTTCTTTTAAAATAACAGACACATTTTTCTATAAAATAATTATACATACTTGTAGTAGGTATGTACTATTTTGAAACTAATATACAGGCTGTTACAAATTCGCTTCTCACTACAGGGATCTCGGAAACGGTAAGAGATACAAATTACCTCAAATGGGGGCAAAATTGCATAATCAAGGTACCAACATTATGCCTCTAGACAGGCTAACATTATTAGTTTTCGAAATATTTGAAAAAAACCGAAATTTTATAAATCCGTTTTTGTTTCCTTTCAGTCTTATTTGAGGTGATATTGAAAAAAGAAGAACACTTTCTCATGGCAACTTTTTGCCCTCTATCGAATGGCAAAATCAATTTTTATATGTAACGTTTCGTCTCTCCAGGACCATGATCAACTTCATTTTTTTAAATACGACCCTGGAAATTTTATTACAGTTCTTGCAAGCCTTCAAGACCCCCAATACTATACTCCCTCAGCCCAAATTCTGATTTTGAAACGTTTTGTCTCGAAAAATTCATCTTCAATGTATTCGTTCCAAATTTACCTAATTATTTTTTTAGTTATTTCAACTATTACCATCACACGTTACAAACATTATTAGTGTTTTAATCCCGTGCCCATAGTTATTTCTAGGTTTCTCGAGTGCTCAAAATTCAAACAAATTTCGATCTAATTTTTTTCAGAATATTCATACAAATACATCAGACATACTCTTTCACAGTTGCGGTTACAGACTAATAAATTCCGATCATATTACCCTTATCTTCACTTTCAACATTTGCCAAAACGGAAACGTTTTTGAACATTTACTGTAATTTTTTAAAGTATAATATTCATTTGAAAATAGGACTGTAATGTTTTAATTTTGACGCAATAATTTATCGAATTATTATGACCAGGTGATGGAGATTAAAACTCTAGGTAATAATGTAACGTATGATGGTAATTATTTAAATAACTAGGTAGATTTCGCAGTCTAACGACACTTAAGCTTTGTTTTGGTTCCGACAGAGAACGGTTCTAGGACGGTTCAAATCAGTTGATCATTCCATTCATAAGAACATCTAAGCTAAGACATACTGACAATACACTTAGGTAACTATTTTGAACTGTTCTAAGACTCTCCGCTGACAGAACCAAAACAAACCTTTAGAGTGTACAGGCTTGTCCATTTTCGATGGGAATTCAGGGTATTTCAGAAACTACTAAAGATATGATAAATCTGACACCACGTTCTCGAGCTCGATTTTCATGGCAAACTCGACTGTCAGATCGGAAATTTGCTATCTTCATTTGTTTCTGAGTTACAGGGCGTTTCTCGTTATTGTGACACTTTTGAACATGTCTGTATCTCAGCTGTTAAATAAGTTAGAGTTAAAGTGAAAACTGCCCAAGACTAATTCTTTGGCGTAGAATTGAATGCCGGTATTAGATTTTTAGTAGATCTTAAGATTTCGGAGTTATGACCCAAAGTTATATTTTTTTAAATGGAAATCGTAGCTGACCATAGCCTAAAAAAATAGAGATTTTTTTCCGCTTTTCAGCAATATATCACATGCTATAGTTATTTTTACAAACACGGGAGATACGGGGTGTTTCATATATAAATTATATATTTTTTTCCTTTTTAATATGACCGGCTATGAAAATACAGATAAAACTATAATTCTTACTTTTACAAAAGTCATATCTGTTGTAAAAATATGACATTTATTTTAAATGCACAACATATACTCGTGTGATAATATAATACTAACGAAATTTTAGGAGATAGGTGGATAGGAACAAACGGACCGATCAGATGGCCAGCTAGGTTACCTGATTTGAGTCCGTTGGACTTTTTCCTTTGAGGTTTTCTAAAAGACATTATATTTAAAATTCCTTTTAATAATATTTCAAATACCTATACATTTAATGAATGCTACCCGAAGCGTTGCCAGAAGATGCGTGAAATGTGTGACAGTTGAGGGACGGCAATTTGAACATTTAGCTATCATTTTTGAAAGTTTTTATTGATGTAGGTACTTACTATTGTTTAATTTACGTTTAATATTTTAACTTTAGTTAAAGTGGAATAAAAATTTGAAAACTCTGTCTCTTCTTATCTGTAATATATATTTTAAATAAACGTCATATTTTTACAACAGATATGAGTTTTGTAAAAGTAAGAATTATAGTTTTGTATGTATTTTCATAGCCAGCCATATTGTAAGGATCGAATTTATATATAAAACACCCCATATCTTCTGTGTTTGGAAAAATAACTATAGCACGTGGTATATTGCTGAAAAGCAAAACAAAAATCTAATACCGGCATTCAATTTTACGCCAAAGAATTAGTCTTGAGCAGTTTTCACTTTAACTCTAACTTATTTAACAGCTGAGATACAGACATGTTCAAAAATGTCACAATAACGAGAAACGCCCTGTAACTCAGAAACAAATGAAAATAGCAAATTTCTGATTTGACAGTCGAGTTTGCCATGAAAATCGAGCTCGAGAACGTGGTGTCAGATTTATCATATCTTTAGTAGTTTCTGAGATACCCTGAAATCCCATCGAAAATGGACCAGCCTGTACGTTAATTCAAGAAACATAGAAATCTAAAAAAGAATTAGATAAATTTAGAACGAATACATTGAAGATGAATTTTCAAACGTCTGAATCTGGTTCGAGCTGAGGCAGTACAATATTGGGGGTCAGTATGAGGGTTGTATTTAAAAATATAAAATTGATGATGGTCCTGGAGAGACGAAACGTTACATATAAAATTGATTATGCCATTCGATAAAGGGCAAAAAGTTGCCATGAAAAAGTGTTCTTCTTTTTTCAATACCACCTCAATCAACGCTGAAATGAAACAAAAAAGAATTTCCAAAATTTTGGTATTTTTCAAATATTTCGAAAACTAATCATGTTAGCCTTGATTTTTAGAGGCATAATGTTAGTCCCTTGATTATGCTACTTTACCTCCATTTAAGCTACTTCGTATCTCTTATCATTTCCGAGATCTCTGTAGTGAGAAGTGAATTTCTAACAGCCTGTATGTCTAATATCATTCTCATAATAACATTTTTTATAAAATGGTTAGAAGAATGTGCTGTCATTTTACAAAATTTAGCTGCAAATAAAACATTATATAATATAATAAATACAAATATAACTACTTATCCATTTGGTTAAATATTAACAAAACATTTTATTTTGTTAATCATATGTTTGAATTCTAGGACTTCTTGAAGTAACTCTAAAATCAACAGTTAAATCATAGCATTTGCAAATACAACACGATGGAAAACGAAACCAGTCTGAAAATATGCCTTTGCATTCGTTATTCGGGTCGTAAGCTAAAAGCCTATGAAGTCGGTATTGCTGCTCGCAGCGACAACCTTCTCTGCAATACATTTTACGAAGTTCAAATGTACATTTCTCCCAATGAACGTACTGCTCAAATGGGTACATATTTAAAAGTGCCAATGTCTCTCCACGAGTATTATTCGCCCAAAATGGTGCTACCACTTCTTCTTTAACTGGACAAGCGTTTCTGAAAAATATCATTTATATATTTTTATTCTATCATACGCACACAATTATTTGTACAGTGCCTTCAGAAATGTCCGCGTCCCATGTGACCACGACTTTTAGGCAACGAAACTTACAATGGAGTCGATGATAATCACACAATTCCCTAAAGTCAGAAAATGAGTCCAGTGGAGTGTATATTACAATGTCTTGAACTTTAATTTGCAAAATGTGTTTCTTTTTTCAATATTAAATAATTATTTTTTATATTTTTACTTACGAATTAATCATACTCGTCTAAGATATCTAACTTTTATCCCATTCTATATTAAAAAAGTATTTTTTGATTGAAAGAAGTTGTCATTTTAAAAATATATATTTTTTTCAATATCTTTTCCAATATTTAAATACTCAGCTAACAAACATATATTATATCAATCAAATTTATAATAGATATTCAAAATTACCATCTTCATTTTCCAAACAAAAATTTACGTTTCATGTATTCAAAAACGCGTTCAAGTTAAATCGGAGTTATAATGTTTATTACACGTTCAATTGCTGCTTCCAGCTCTTCAAGTGTGGAGAGGATGTTTAAACCTCTAGTAACCAATCTA
Organism: Anoplophora glabripennis; assembly: GCF_000390285.2. NCBI lineage: Eukaryota > Metazoa > Arthropoda > Insecta > Coleoptera > Cerambycidae > Anoplophora > Anoplophora glabripennis. The sequence goes on along the minus strand of NW_019417313.1, from coordinate 84,743 downwards.
TCACCATGAAATTCCTAAAGATATTTACCTGAAGATAGATACAGCAGTATGTGCTGTAGCCCCATCTTGTTGAAAATACCCATGCTACCGTTTATCGGCATGCATTAATTCCCGGGCTTGTAAAATGTTACGGTATCGTTCTCCATTTATTACTTCTCGAAAAAAAATGGGTCTATTATACGTCTTCTTGAAACTCCTACTGATACCTATCTTCTGAGATTTAACCTTTTTTCAATAAAATTGTGCGGATTTTCTGGAGTCCAAGTTCTGTAATTCTCTTTACATAACCAGATAATGTCTACCAATGCCTCATCGGATTAAAAGGTCATGTCTAAGAAATTATCGTCGTTTAAGTGTTCATTAAAACATCCACAACCTCGTACTCGTTGGTTGTGATCAGGAGGAAGTAACTCTTGTACAACAGAAACCTTATAGGGATGCTTATGCAACTGCTTGTTTAATGCCCTGTAACAAGTCCCAACTGATAGACCTACGGGCTACGTTGAAAGAAATATTCTCTTGACATATTATCAATATAATGTGTATAATTATTTCTTGTAAATACAGAAATTAACCAACGCAAAGCTGTAAGATTTTATACGTTGATAAAAAAATACATTCTAAAGAAATTATTGTAATATTAAAAATTTTTTTAAAATTATTTAATTTATTAATTTTTTAACTTCAGCTTTATATTAACAAATTTACATAATTCAAACTATATTAAGTTTATCGCGGTAACTGTTTGAGTAGATAACTGCAAAACAGGTTTCTTAGGACTTCAGACAATTTGTTGTCGAATATCTTCAACAACATTTTCAGTTAACAGTACGTCTGCCTGTTGACTTGCCCTTATAAATACAATATTTCTCCTCATATCCTTTAGTAAGGATTAATTTGTGATTTTTGAACACTTCATATACGATATTAGGATTAGATTATTAACGCCTCTGGATTGACAATTTACCTAGGGGCCCTAGTTGGTAATTTTTCCTTTTTGAAACACCAACTTAAGAAAATCAAATTTACTGAGCGCCAAAACAAATCTGGTCACGTGGTACTTGGGCATTTATAAAGGCACTGTACTTTAACTATGCAATTTATTGATGACTAACAAAATGCAACAAATTATTTGCACAGTAATTATAATTTTCACAAAATTACATCTCGCTGTACAATGCAATGTTTACAATTTTAAAAAATTAATGCAAGGTAGTGAAAATCAAAGTACTCTAAATATTATTGTTGCTATGTGAAAGGATCTAATTTTAATACTTTTGATGGAAAGAAAGATAATCGGATTGATCGAAATGCAACCTTCAACCATTCCTTGATTAACATATGATTTGTAAAAATACAAGTATTATAGGGTTGACAATCAAGGATAAAATTTATTTTATCTCCTCTGAAAGCAAAAAATAACATTATCATAAGGCCATAAAAACGATAAAGAAAGCCGTCCATGTAAAGGCCCGTCCTCATATCTGTACGTCAGGATAAAAGTGTAAAAGTCCAAATTAGTAGTTTTTGGGAAAAGCCAATTTAAAATTTTTTGTGTAATTTTAATCAATTTCCGATATGATTTTTATTACTGCAGAATTAATTATTTTTCTACCACAAGTATTCCCTATCATCTTATAAATAGTAAACGCGTTTTAAAAACTAAGTATTTTTTTTCGTTGTTTTTGAAGTTAACAATTTTTTTTGGAATATCATTTTATTATAACATTAGGTAAAGTAAAAGGACTTAATACTAAAGTTATACACATTGAATTCTACAGAAATATAAAATTAAGTCGATCACCGAGATAAAAAGTACGATTTAGTGAAGGTTAAGAGCAAGTTTTCTGACTTAATAATTATAATAAAAACTCCTATCGGTTTTCGGCTTTTTTGCGTTAATGATAGTAATGATATTAATTTAGCTTATGTTTATGATGAATTTAAATTGATGAACGATAAACGATTGCCAAATAGGTTACATTAAAGAAATAATGTTATAAAATAGGTATTTATTTTTTTTAATATAACACATTTTATTTTAAACCACCGAAAACAAAACACTTCTATAATAGTGCAATCATTCGCTGACTTTTCGTGCGTAACTACCAGTACAGTGGACTTAATAAAATAGTGTCCTACTGTTAGATAAAATTATAGACTAATATTAAAATTTTCAGCATGCGCCAGTTAAAAAGTGTTCCACTAATTTAGTTTTGTTTTGTCCCGGCAGATGATGTGACTTAATACTGTTATAAGTATTCTATTTCCTTTGGTATCATAGGTGACACTTAAAATGGTTTTGCATATTAAAGTGGACTTAATACTTAGCGCATTCATGCAAAATTCCCATTTTCGGAAAAAGTGGACTTAATACACTTTTATCCTGGCGTACAGATGTGTTACAAAATAATATTATCTCAACAAAGTTATTCAACAGGTTGGCGAAATTTCAATAAAAAGTAAAAGTTATTTGTTACTGGTCAGTGAGGGGTAAAGATTAAAGAATGTTGGAAAATCCTGCTTTGTGTGGCTAGATTATGTTCTCTTCAATCAGAGCGTCGCGTCGCATACTTCTGGGACGATTTTAGAAATAATTTGTTTGGATACTTTAAATTTAGTACATCAAACTGTGATAAGAATTCCCTATAGCTAAAAATCTAAATTTGATAGCTAATCCTTCCCGCACGGGTATAGCGTCTCCAAAATGTGTGTTCTTTTTACATATTTTATGACCCACTCTGTTTATCAACAACTCAAAATCAGCACTTGACATTCTTGTGAAATTTTTGAAACTTCCGTCGCATCTTAATTCAGCACTAAGCGGATCTACGTCGTCAGCTTTTTCGTTGGACATTTTCGTGTTAACTAAACATATTTCTGTCAATATGATTCTATAATTGTACTAAATGAGGGTGGGCCTAAGGCTAGATTAAGTGTATATACAGTATATACAGGGTGTTTCAGGATTAAGTCGATAAACTTTAAGGAGATATTCCTCATAAAAAAATAAGAAAAAATCAAGTATAACTTTTTTCCAGAGATCCCTATATCTCAAAATCGAAGCATCTCCTATAGTACATTGTGTAACGAGTGGGGAAAAGTTGCCAATAGCGCCACGCGGACGCAGTTGACGGAAAGCGCCCAAGTGGCGTTATGGCAACTTTTCCGAACGAGTTGCACATACTATTTTCTATCACAAGTGCGAGTCGTTATGGGACCTATAGCATAGGGGGTTAGGTGCACGGGAAGTGCTAGATAGTACAACAGCGTGATGTTATTTTCATAGCGCAACGCTCCAGCTCCACAAACTGTTCTACCTAAAAACAGCATAATTTTTTATTTTCAGTAGGGCCGTATTATTTTTTTTATAATTTAATGAGTCTGAGTCCCCATAACTCCGCCACTAGTTGCTTGGGGGACTTCTACTTCTATGGGAAAATGGTATCTCATAAGAAGATGTGTCATGCCAAATTTGGCTTAAATAGCCTTCTTCATTTAGAAGTTATTTAAAAAATACGATTTTTTTTAATCTTTAACGCCCTATATTTCGAAAATGAAGCGTCTCTGGAAAAAAATTTTTTTTCTTATTTTTTTATGAGGAATATATCCTTAAAATTTGTCGACTTAATCCTGAAAGACCCTGTATATTAATAACTTCAGAACATAAGTGTTATCGTTGAGTGAGAAATAGTTAGATTACTAATAATCACAAGACTAACGTGTGCATGTATACCTTACAATTGAAAATAATATTAAGGTTGTAATGTTCCTAATTTTACGAAGTTGCAGTAGTCTAAGCGCACCTATAGGCTGATGTACCAACTAGGGGCCCCCACCATGTTAACAAACAATTTTTTTATGAAAACTAATTTTCTATTAAGATTTTTCCCCATCATGAACAAGAAAGAAAAATTATTCTGAAAAATATAATTCTTTATTCTTAAAATTTGAATAGGCCCCCACCAATTTTCAGCCTACAGGTCCCCCACCACTGTAAATCAGGCACTGTCCAAGCGCGTACAGTTTTCTCTTCAATGGAACTTTGTATTAGAATGAAACAACAAAGTAATGTCTATTTTACTAGACAACAGAATCAGTTTTCAAAAAAAAATAGATAAATAAATCCAAATATCTGAATACAATTGCATAATCCACAGGAGCAAGAACTTATTTCCGCAGTTCGCAAAAGCCGGCAGTGAGGATAAGCAAGGCCTTGTTGAAATTACACTGTAAAAATCATTCGCATAGTAAGTACAGAATATTTAAATGATATATGTAAATATGTAGTAACTTTTATAAGGTACCTTAAATTAAATATAGTGGAAGGGAATAATAGAATGTTAAAACCAGGTACATAAACTAAATCTACGAAAATATTATTCAACTCTTTCTTAGATCTTATACTGCAAGTTGAACATCTCAGGAAGTAAACATTTAAAATAAATTTTTTCTAATTTTCTTTCCATTTTCTCTTTCCAAGAGTTGTCGTCGCGGAATATCTGAAAATGTTATTAAATTGAGTTTAAAGAACTTGCTACCTACGTTGTTACTTCTTTTTAAATTTTGTAATAGTATAGTACTTATATTAATTAATCATTTTAAAAATGTATAACGTATTTCAGTATAGTAAGTGAGGAGAAAAATAAAAAAAAATTTACGATTTCGGATTCCGTGCCAAATTGTGTCCAAACAATGAAAACACGGTATTCTTGTTTTGATATGTGAAGTTGATCCTATACTGGAAAATAATAGTTACCTATGTGTTATTTTTTTAAATGTTTGTCGTTCACATTTTCTGCATTGCCTCTTTAAGAGTCATGTTGGCAGTAACTTGTGAACACTTAACTTCTACACGTCCTCGTTTTCCTATAAGGTAATTTGGTAAAACTCCAAGGAAAGGTCTTTCGATATCAACAAAAAAACCACATTCTTGTACCTCAGTATTATTTAATTCCTCATACAAATTTATTGCAATGTTTTCATGTTTGTAACAAAATTACCTTGATACGCCAATCAACAGAGCATTAAATCAGTGATTTTGTGAGAAAAATACCAGTAGCAAACGGACTGTGCCATCATATAAAAGACAGTCTGTAGATACAGGGTGTCCCATTAATATTGCGAAAAAATTCAGGGAGAGTTTCCTTGACCAAAAATAAGAAAGAAAGTTCCTATATACCTATGTCCGAAAATGCTTTGTTTCTGAGATACAGGGTGTTGAAATTTAGAGAAAATACAAGGTTTTTACTAATATCTGGAGAACCCTAATTCCGATTTTTTGGAAATTTGGTATGTTTGTTTATAAAAACGGTAGACGTTTTCTGTAATTAGATTTATTTTATCTATTCCAGCGGCGTCCGGGGACTCACTCCTGTTGATATTAATAAGTAAACATATGAGACGTCACTGCTTTTTCTTAGGTGTCATATTTTTTACCAATTATGCGATTAAAAATATAACTTATTTGTCTCTTTACTTTTTTAATATGTTGCTTCGTTTTCGAGCTAAAAATTAATATCCTTTCATATGCACATTCTTAAGGGAAGTAGATAACAAAAATAGAAATTCAATTTTTAGTTATTTACTAATCAACTTAACAATACATTTGAAGGAAAAACAATGTAATAAGCTGAGAAACAATAACTCACTAAATAATATTTTTTTAAATATTAACAGAAACAAAAGAAAAAATATTTAACAAACAGCAATGATATGAAAAATACTTTATATACACAGGCGTTACAACAGTTGTTGAAAATGTGCACCTTCAACTCTAATACAGGCATCTATCCTACGACACATTGATTGGCGAATCCATTCAAATATTACGGCTGTGTGTCTAATTGTTCCACAGGATGCGACAATGCGGTTTCTTAATTCGTCTATGGTTTTGCACTGGAGTCGTATAAACCAAATGTTTGAGGTGACCCCAAAGGAAAAAATGCAACAAATTTAAGTTGAGAGACCTCGGAGGTCAGAGTTGAGCACCTTCTCGACCTATCCAGCGATTTGGGTAGATATTGTTCAAATATTCACGTGCAGCTAAACTGAAATGGGGTGGAGCACCATCGTGCATAAAATACATTTGCAACCTTAATGGCAATGGGATGTCCTCCAAAAGTACGGGCAATTCATCCTCAAGAAAACGGCGATAAACATCTCCAGTAAGCCTCGGTGGTAAGAAAAATGGGCCTATTAACAACAATTCCGACCCATACATTAGTGAAACCTGATGTTGATGACGGCCTTCTAATATTGCATTTGGGTTCTCGTCCGCCCATACATGATTATTATGGGAGTTCATTATGGCCTTTTTAGAAAAATTCGCCTCATTCGTGAATAGTACTTGTGCTAAAAATTGAGTATTTCCCCCCATTTTTTGTCGTATCCATCGACATAAATCTAATCTTAACGGAAAATCAGTCGGCAAAAGTGTCTGAACCCGTTGGATGTGATAAGGGTATAGAAGATTATTTTTTAAAATCCTGAAAATTGTAGAACGACTTGCATTTAAGTTTCTAGCAATTTGTCTGGTACATCTTCCTCCAATTGTAAGGTTATTGCTGTGCGGGGTTGCCCGTTTCCTGCGATAAGTTTTCGAAAACTTCCAGTTTCACTAAGACGTTGATGAAGACGGGTGAAGATAGTATGATGAGGAATTATACGATTATTTCTGGCGGCTAACGCATTACCGTTGGCAAGGCCATAAAGAAAATGCATATCGCACATTTCACTATTTGTGTAATTCAATTTGACAAGCAGGAATTGACAACTACACAGTTCAAGTACTTATTAAAATCACACACTTAAGCTATTAATTTTTTGCTCGAAAATGAAGCAAGATATCAAAAAAAGTAAAGAAACAAAAAAGTTGTATTTTTTATCGCATAATTAGAAAAATATATGACACCTAAGAAAAAGCAGTGACGTCTCAAATGTTTACTTATTAATATCAAGAGGAGTGAGTCCCTGGACGCCGCTGGAATAGATAAAATAAATCAAATTACGTTTTTATAAACAAACATACCAAATTTAAAAAAAAATCGGAATTAGGGTTCTCGAGATATTAGTAAAAACCTTGTATTTTCTCTAAATTTCATCACCCTGTATATCCGAAACGAAGCATTTTCGAACATAGGTTTATAGTAATTCTCTTTCTTATTTTCGGTCAAGGAAATTCCTCCTGAATTTTTTCGCAATATTAATGAGACACCTTGTATATGCTTATATGTTTCCTACTCGAATTTACTATTAATTATTATGGTTTTATTACTTATGACGGATCCTATCTTTTCGCATGTTTTTTAGGTCGGTAACTAGCTGTTTGCCCACTCTATCTATTTGAGTGAGGTAACTTAGTTCGCACGCAAATTGCCTATAAAACACGCAAAATTTAAATACTCACTCGAAATAATATATTACGTAATAAGTGTTGTAAAAAGCATTTTACGCACGAATGGAAAAGTTACGCGCGACGCCGCTATTCTAGAATTCTAAGAATTCTAGATTAGAGAAGTATATTAGGAATCTTACATTGATCGCAGACGGTGTGTTTTTAAGTATTTACAGTAGTGGTCGTAGGTAAACATTATTTTTATTACTCATGACGGATAAGTCCTATCTTTTCGCGTTTTTTAGGTCGGTAACTAGCTGTTTGTGCACTCGATAATCTGAGTTGTCGCACGCGAATTTACCAATAAAACAAGTAAAATTTAAATACCTACACACTCGAAAATATAAAAAGTGACATTTAAATGACAGTTATTTATGTCAACTTAAACTGAATAAAAATATGTGGACCCCACCGGGGCTTCGCCCCTGGACTCTAAGATTTCATTGCATTCGTAATAAAAAATTGTGCGGTTAGTTTAGGCACAATTGCAATTTGAATTTTTTGATGCACTATTTTGCAAAGTTTCTGGATGCCTTGGAGGTGGTGCGATTTTAATTTTTCAGCCGGTTTTTAAAAGTAGAAGTGTAATTCTACAAAACTTATATTCTAATTTTCCGATAAATTGACGCGAAATAGGTGAAAAACTCCTCCAAACATGCTCAAAAACGGCCGAGCTCGTGTACGTGGTCGAGTAGTGGGAAATAGTGCACCAAAAAATTCAAATTGCAATTGTGCCAAAACTAATGATCCGACAGCACCTGCTTTAAACACACTTAAAGTACATATAATTCACTACTTTTGTGCACAGGGTCAACTCCACAACTTAAAAAATGGCGGAGTAATACATTTTTAAAAAAACGCTAAATTTTCCGACCTTTCATTTTATTCGTCCTTCAATTCTCTACAAATTGTCTCTTTATAGCATTCAAATTGCTTCGTTAGTTTGGGTTTCATAAGCAAAAAACTAGACAAAATGAGTTTTTTGCATAAAAATGTTTCTAAAAATTTAATTAATGGTAACTTGGAGTAGGAAACATATAAGCATATATCTACAGACTGTCTTTTATATGATGACACAGTTCGTTTACTACTAGTATTTTTGTCGCAAACAAAACCTCTATTGCTATTGCTAGCCTATGAAATGGATTATACAAAAAATGTTTACTATAGCGGAACAGTAAGTAGATAAATGTGGGTAAACGCTTGCAAGCTTGTTAGCCTTTTCATTCTTTCTTTTCACAACAGAGATTCACCTTATCCAACAGTTTTAATTTGTAGTTCTTCAAGTTCTTTTTCTGTTTTTTCAATTGATTCCAAAAACTCCTTCTTTCTTGCTTCATATTCATCTTCATCTATATCCAACGATGGAAGGCCATAATCAGAATCTGCTGGAGTACTACGTTTTTGTTTTCTTTTTAGTGTAAGAGGAAATAAA